>NC_033632.1:5627327-5697849 GCF_001540865.1 Ananas comosus | reverse complement strand
GTCTACCCTATGATAGCTAGCTATCGTGCTTCGTAAAACACGATAGTTCAAAAGACGGCAATTTAAATGGAAAAAATAGTAAAAGTAGGCAAGCTAATATGATAAGTTGGTTGGTGGGTGAGTTGGGATTCCCCGAGTATAGTAGGATTGGCGTGCAGAAAATTAGTTTCCCGTCTTTTGAATTATCGTGGTTCAGTTAAACACGATAGTTCAAAAAACGGCAATCTAAATGGAAAAAATAGTAAAAGTAGGCAAGCTAATATAATAAGTTGGTTGGTGGGTGAGTTGGGATCCCCCTGAGTGTAGTAAAGGATTGGTGTGTAGAAAATTAGATTCCCGTCTTTTGAATTATCGTGGTTCAGTAACCACGATAATTATCATAAGGTTGGATCAATATATATATATATATATATATATATATATTCTATATATATATATATATATATATATATATATATATATAGTCCGGCTACTATACTTTTATGAGTATAAGTTTCTTTGTACTCATTAGTTTTTCGCCGTTAGATCTACCCTTTTGATCATTTTCACCTGTTAAATCATACTATTCAACCAACCACCCACTCAACCCTAAGGGACCACTATCATTCTAACCACACATCTTCAACCAATGGCCCTTGGATTAAACACTATTCCACCTACCACCACCTACCATTACCTACCACCATCATCCCAACCTTATATCTCTCCATCCAATGGCTAAAAACTCAAAAGCACCACCCTCTTGGTGCTTTTGAGAGTATTCTAACTCAACTCTATATATATAGTCCGACTACTATACTATCGATGGCACGGAGGTCTTAGTGCTATCAAGTTGTTTTTCGATGATGCATTTTCCGAATCGACGATCGTCTTTGTTATACTTGGTATACACTACTAAAAGTGTTACGAAATCACATTTCATAATTTTTAGACATTATTTACGTATCAAATGAATAGTCTAAAATCTTCATAAAAAATGATGATAAAAGACTTGAATTTAAAATTAGAGGTACAGATCTTACTCTAAATAATAAAAAGAATTTTCTATAAAAATTTTGTCTGATTTAGATTATTTTATATCATTAAATTCACAAACACATCGCATCGGCCATTATAATTGTCAATTTTGAGACCCTTTGATCACTAGTCAAATAATGTCGAAAAAATATATAATTTAGTTTTAAAATATTTCCAATAGCGTAGATCATATCTAATAGAGTCGATCATCGATTCGGAAGCCACAGCATCAAAAACAACTTGGTATTACAGAGGCCTCCGTGCTACTAATAGTATTGTAGCCGAACTCTCTCTCTCCCTCTCTATCTCTCTCTCTCTCTCTCTCTCTCTCTCTATATATATATATATATGTATGTTTGATGTTATATTTGAATTTGTATTTAAAATATATATAGATTTCATATAATATATTTTGAAATATGGTAAAGAAATTAAAATAATTATTTCAGGTTCGGGTTATCGGATTCGTGTTCGGATTTAGGTTTGGGTTTCTGATATTTTGGTCAGGTTCGGATTTGATATGGATTTTTAAAATCCGTTAGATTCAGGTTCAGATTTTGATATGGATTTTTAAAATCCGTCGAATTCGGGTTCGGATTTGCATTTCAGGTTTGTAGCCGGGTTTGAATTTGGATTTTTGAAAACCTGCCCGATTCCGACCTGATGACACTTGTAAATAAAAGAAATGATTATTTTAGAAGGATGCTTCCGTTTGTTTCTCTCCATGTTTTTCCTAAACGTAAAAATAGTTTTTTTTCTCCTTATTCTTTTCTCTTTTCTCTTTTTTCTCTCTATTCATTGAAAAACTAAGTAGAGCATAGGGCTCTATGGTGTTTTTTGAAGCACAGGGTAACCCACAACTTATTTTTTTTTAAAAAAAAATTAGTTAAAAGAAATAGGATAATTTGCATAAAAATTTCACCAATTTTGAGAATTTGCAAAAGTAGGTCGTCTTTTCTCTCTCATTTTTTCTTTTTCTCTCTTTTGTTTTTCTTTGACCCTCCTCCATCGCCTCCGCGGCCTTTCATGACGGTAACGAGGGCAGCGAGCGCATCCTCTTCCTCTGCCACGGTCTTCGTAGCCCTCCGTGGCAGTAACGAGGGCAGCGCCCCATCCTCTTCCTCTGCCACTGCCTTCGCAGCCCTCCGCCATATAACTGCTAGATTTATTAACTCCAAAACTACTAGCGAAAATTTAAGAGTCATGGGCAACCCTTGGGATCACCTTGCATTCATTAGGGATTCATGAGAACTCATTAGTATGTGATAGTGAGTGAGTTAATGTGTGTTTTAATATGTGCTTAGTGGTGAGTTCGTGTAGGCTAGATTCATTATATCTAGGAGCCTATAAGTAGGAGGGTTGGCTAAGGCTAAAGTAAAGGTAAAGACACAAGAGGAGTTGTGTATTGTAGTCCTATTTTTCTAAGTAGCGAAGTACTTAATTTTTTGGAAACCTTTGCCTCTCTCTCTTCTCTTCTTTTTGCATTACTTAGTCATAGGACGCGAAGGTCCAAGCTACCAATAGAAAGTTAGGTTTGCCCATCTTCGAGCAGGAAGGTGGTCGCCGCATAGGCTTTGCGAACAAAACGCTCAATCCGTGACAGTTGGTATCAGAGTCGGTTCGAGAAGAGACTGTCATCATCAGATGTTGCCATCATTGAAGTTATAGCTGAACCTCTTAGGCAGTCTAAGCACGGCAAAAGTAAGGAGCCACAGATTTTGGCAAGAGAGTTTGCTTCGTTCGAAGACTACATGGGCTTGTTGGAGGATGCTGTTGTAAGAACAGAAGAGCACTGCTCCCTTCTATCCCAATGTATGGAGGTGATGGAGGGAGAGCAGCAGGCCATGGAAGATAGCGTTGCAGCTGCCATGCCGACCTTTCGTCAGTAGATCGAGCAGTTTCGCAGCAACTTCACTTGACATAAGGACAAGCGAAGAGCATTGGTTGAGGACCTTGTTGCCAGGAACAACAAGGTCAAGGAGCTCAAGTTGCCGGTGACTATTCTTGAGATGGCAGTGGCTCTGTAATACACTGAACTTTTGCAAATTGCGGAGTTCGAGTGTGTGAAATGAAATGTGGATTTATCCTATATATTCTAAAAGGGCTTGGACAAGTTTTTGGACAAGTTAGAGAGTGATTGGATGGCTAGAAGTAAGAAAGTGCATTGATTTGGCGAAATCTGCATTTTTCTGCTTGGTGTACCGGTACAGCCATCATTGTGCACCGGTACACAATGGCAGAATCGTGGCAGCAAGGTTAGTTTGGTAATTTCACATTCTAATCCCTATCTACTTGACCCAGCACGACCCCAGGAGCTCTGTAGATGATACTAGAGCTCAGAGAAAGGTTCTTGCACCATCCTCACTCTCTCTCTCTAGGATTTTTTTCTCTCTCTACATAAAAGTCGCCGTTTTGTGCCGTTTTCGCGCCGCGCTCGTTGCTCACTGATTGGAGGACTCAAGGGAAGTCTTTGGCACGTTGGGAGAAGGAGTTTTGCTGTGTTTTCTGTGAGGTTACTACCAGGGGAAGCTGAATCTCAACTTTAGAGAGGTAATCAACTCGATTTCTCTCTAGTTTACGGTTTAGTATTGAATTTGGATGCCTTTTAGTTTCGTTGCTTCCAACTGAGTTAGAAGTTGTTTACAGCAGTAAAGAGAAGTTATTTTGACTGTGAATTACCTACTTTAGCTCAGAGAAAAGTTGTTTTAAAGCTTGATAAAGATAATTAGTGAATTATGACTCTAATTCGAAGCTATACGCGGATTAATCGAGCGAATTGATGCAGTTTGGACTTGTTCCTTCGCAGCAGGTTCTCGAACCACTTGGGGCTAATTTGGTGACCAGGGAGACTAGTTTGGAAGGTGTTCCAACTAAGGGTAAGCTGAAATCTCTGTGGAAAAACCGAATTTGTAAGATTCCGACTATATCTATTAGTATTTGACGATCTTGACGCCGTTTTGATATTGTTCGCAGCGAGAGGGTAATGGACCGTTAGACCGCCTTCGTTTGGCATTAGAGGACCTTTTGGAAGTTTAACTTGAGGTAATGAACTGAACCAAAACAGGAAATTAAGCTTCCACTTTGTATTTATTGAGAATTTTGCCGAAATTGGATTTTTAAGTAATCGTCTCGGCGCGGTTTTATTACCTTGTTTTCAGCAGAATTGGGGCCTTGTTGAGCTGCTTTTTGGGACTTGTTGTAACTGATTGGAGCCTAGTAATAGGTGGGTTTGACCTAACCAGAGCAAGTGAAGCTCCCCTATGTTCTATATGTCACTATAGAATTGGTATTGTTATGCGCTTTTGTGATTATTGTGATTGGTAAAGTACACAGAATATGTCATCATACACTTGCAATAGTACCTCTATGAAGTAGAGAGCATTCATGCATAACAGTATTCATGCATAAAAGTATTCTTGTTTAGTTCAGTAGAACAACCAAGAGATAAGTTTATTATGTTTTTATAAGATAGAGAACAGTGACACTCTCTTTGACTTTAAAGTAGCGAACTATAACATGCTTTATGCCTATGTTGATAGTGCTATGATAGTGGAAAGATTCTGATGCCATATGTAAATTAGCATCACTCTTGCCTGTTTCTCAATCTAGTGGATACTAGTTGTTGTCAATACTTGTTATATTGAAATGCCAATCAAAGGGTCGAGAGCGAGAATATTGTGAGTTAAAACATAATAATTGAGACATGTTGGATTGTGGATTATGCTTGCTTGCCATCGTGCTCATTCGCACATGCTTGTGAGGGTCGCTCCCTACAAGCCGGCACTCCGGAGTTGGCCTACGCGACAGTTGCTCGCCCGTGCGGGATTGGGTGCCGAAGTGGATTGCCGTGGGGAGTGTATACTACCATGGGGCCATTAGGCGCGACGCAAGCTGGACTACCTGGTATAGGTCCTGATAAACGAAAAGAAAAACTCTAAATGAGGCCAAGTACTAAATGACATTTGACAGTAATGAATACTTCCCAGTTACAGTGTACAGTAGTTACTTACACATTCGTGCTTATGTTCATGTTATACTCATGCTTATAGTAGTTGCTAAGCTTTAGGTATTCAGTTGACTCATTACCGTAAAAAGTATCATTACATGTTGCTTACATGTTTATTACTTGTTAACATTGAAAATATATCATGCAAAATTACTGCTTTTATTTTCATTTAGTACATCATGAGCCTAGTGGTGTAATTCGCCGAGGCTGGCGGCTTACCCACTGGGAACTATTGTTAATAGTTCTCACGTCCTTTTTATGGTTGTTTTTTACAGAGCCATCTACAGGAGAGGCTAGGGATCGTGGCAAGGGAGTCGCGTCTAGCTAGATATTGCTAGGAGCATGCTAGTCGATCACCTTGCTACTCAGGCTACAGCCGAGGGTGATGTCCCTATGTATAGAGAGACTACCATTGTATCTACTTTTTGTATACCCGCGATGTATATTTACTATTTGGACCGAGAACTACAGTTGTGATACTTCTCTTCTGTCGAGATTTTGGATTGTATATTTTTTGTTCTTTTGCTTATAGTATATCGACTTGTACTTTGCTCTTATATCAGGATAGGATTTTCTATGTTTTACTTCCTATCGATTTGCTTCTTTGTAGACGCCTTATATACTGCAGGTGTATAGCGGGTCTGTGCACCTACCGGATATGCTTCCGCTGGTACCCGGGCGTGACAGGCTCACAATGTCGAGATGCAAAAGGAGCACACCCCGAAGGTCCCTGTCCCTAAACCCCAACACTTCAAGGGCACGTGAGATGAGAAGGAGATCGACAACTTTCTGTAGCACATAGAGCGCAACATTAAGGCACTGCGACTGGACGAGGAGGAGAAGGTCCAAATTGCATCTATGTACCTTACCGATAACGCTATGCTGTAATGGCGTCAGCGATCAGCAGAGGCCTGCCAACTAAAAATGTGGGAGGATTTTGTACGCGAGCTTAAGGCGCAGTTTTACCCCGAGCACGTTGAATATCTTGCACAAAGGCAACTTCGACAGCTTAAACATTTGAGAACCTTTAAGGAGTATGTCCAGAAATACTCCAAGCTAATGTTGGCGATCACTAACATGGCCGATGAGGATCGGCTATTCTTCTTCCTCGATGGAATTCAACCATAGGCAAATAAAGAGCTCGTGGGGCAAAGTGTTAAGAATTTGAACTCCCGATAATTTTTGCGAAGATATTGCTAGAGTATGTGTGGATCGAGGGCGATCATGGTAAACCACCAAAGGCAGACGAGGCCAAAGGTGGAGGAGGCACCACAATCTAGGGGATGCGAATGGGCATAAGAAAAATCCTGCTCCGCCACATGCAGAGATCATGTGCTATGTATGCGGTAAAAACCATTAGGCAAGGGGTTGCCCAAACATGAGCAACAAGAAAGGAAAGCAAGTGGCTACAATCCAAGCCAAAGAGGGCGAGGACGTGCCGGATCTGCCGAGAATAGATGTGCTAAGGCTCGTCAACACGGTTCGTGGGCAGCCAAGGGATGACAAGCTCTGCAGGAGGGAGCTAATGTTCATCGACGTGACCCTCAACGAGAGGGCAACGCGAGCGCTGGTCGACACTGGTGCACCCACAACTTTGCTGCAGAGGCGGAGGCCAATCAATTAGGCCTCAAGCTCGAGAAGCATGCGAGTCGCATCAAGGCTATCAACTTTGAGGCGCAACCAATCATTAGAGTTGCACAGGGCGTGGAGATAGCCATCGGCCCGTAGAGGGGCAAGGCTAATCTCACCGTTGGGCAGCTTGAAGACTTCAGAGTAATCCTCAAGATGGACTTTCTTGTTTCGTCGAAGGTGGTGCCATGCCACACTTGTGGATGCTGAGCTTCCTAGATGAGTCAGCGCCTTGCATGGTTCCGACGTGTCGGGGCGAGCCGACGAAGGACCAAACTCTTATAGCCCTACAGCTTTACGAGGAGGTGAAGCACAGGAAGGCTGTAGACCTCGAGGAGGAGTCCGCGCAACGAGCTCGCTGGTGCTTGTGCTCAGAGGAGCAAGGCACTAGGGGTTGATGCGGAGGCACAACGGACTACACGGAAGGCTACACAGACCAAGAGCAGCTTGGCACGCAACGAGGGCGTCTGCGTATTAGGCAGGAGAGAATGTCAGGAACATAGCAAAATTATTGTGCAAGCTAAATCCCTGGCCTAACTTCGCTAGTGGAGCGGACTGTAAAGGAGACCCAAAATCAATAGCCATTGTGGGAGACAAAGTGTCACGTCCCGGATACACGTTCTCCGGGCACGCTAACAAATCCGCCGTATATAAAGAATTTTTCTTGTATACGAAGCGATAGCTGTATCTGAAACCAACAATACTACAAACAGTAGTGTAGAGCTGTAAAGAGACTAAGCAGGTAGAACGAACAAATCTCATAAACAAACGAGATAACTAAGTACAGAAGTACTCGCTCCAGCGAGATCTAGCATCAGTATGTACAAAAGCTCAAAAGTAAACCAGGACTACCTGCAGCTGGTGATCCTCTATCTCAGCAACTCGTCGGGTAGGGCTCTAGTTCGCGACGCTCTTACCTCGATCAGCCTCAGAAGACGCAGCAGCCGGAACAGCAGGCTCTGCAAAACACAAAGTAACAACTGGGCGTGAGAACTACTGTAAAAATAAGTAGTCCTCAGTGGGTACCGCCCTCAACTCATCGGTCGACCCACTAAGTCTACGGAAGGGAGCAAAGATAGTAGTAAATGCAGAAATAAAATCTACCGTTATGAAACACTACGCTATCAAGCTCTACACTAACCAACCGTAGAAAATGTCAAATCTGACCCAATCCAATTGGGACTGTAAGCATACCCGTCCCTGGGACTGTGAACACACCCGTCCTCCAGTTGCGACTATCCAGCTACCTCCACACTAACTGATCCGTGGAGAGCAAGTCCAATCGGCATGAGCGACACCGACGCGAAAGCACAGCGCCCGTCTCCGGAGTGGCACTCGTGGGAGCTACCCAACCGAGTATGCAGCGTATCTCTGTCGAGCTCAATCAGGCTCTATCTCAAGCCACAGTCAAGTAACCAACTCTAATTGGTCTAACAACCAACAGGTAACGTGCCCTCGGCACAATCCGACGCCAAACAGGCTATACGGGTCCACCGTCAACCCCAACGGCACCCAACAGTCCGGAACAGCCTAAACGCTATTTTAAAAATTCACTCGGCATCCCCGCACGAGTGTAACTGAAATCTAAACTACCTGAAATTCTCAATATAATGATACTGCAACAGTATAAAATCATACAACGGCCCCTAGGGCTAAATCAGGTAGTTTAACATATGTCAGGTCCCGAACGCTGGTTTTCTCCTATGTTTTATCCAAGTCCAGCATGTATGATTAATAACAGCTAATAACATGCTCCCAATTCAGTTAATATGTCTAAAACATACCTACTCCTGAATTTGAGCTAAACAATAACAACTTGTAATATTAACGATACATGTCGACCAACAATACTATAGGAGTAGGATTCCGATGATAAACCCACCTCGATCGCTAAACCCCGGTAGCGAGGAGGTCACCAAAAATCCCCAAATCCACTGGAAAAATCAGGGTGTCCAGCTCAAGTTCGAAATCGTCCTGCACACATCGCAACGAAGAACTCCAACTCAAATTCTGTCCGAAACACAGCAGCATAGGAGAACATAATTTTAACCCAGCTAACCTTCAACAAATCCAGCAAATAAGGGCTTCGTGGATTCCTCTCGAAGTCCTGAATCCAACGAACCAAGTCCTGTCGAAATCTGACGTTCCTACGCCGAGTACGAGCCGAAACACTAACGGTCAACGCTGAAAATCAGTAAAATCAGTACGCGAGCTCAAAACCGTGCGTTTAAGTAATCCAAGGAGGAAAGTTAGGTACCCACCTCGACAGCGAATCTAGCGCCGGTGCGACGTCGAGGACGGCGAAAACACCCCCTCGCCCAGCCTCCTCGCGATGTAACGGCAGCAACCGTATGCTCGAATGGCTTCGCGGCGCGACGTCGACGTGGAAATCGAGCTCCGCGGCACGACCCGAGCTCCTCCTTGCTTCGGTCGAATGGAGAGAGAGAGAATGCAAAAGTAAATAGAGTGCCACCCAGCTAAAGGATAAGTTTGCATGGGGGGGAGAGGTTGCACGTGGCATCATAGCCACAATCAACACCAACTAAGTTCAATAATAATAATATATAAAAGAAAGGATACTACACAAAGGGTCATGTAACTGCTGGATTAATGGCTCTAAAATTGTCAATGAAAACCCAAGAGTCATGGGCAACCCTTGGGATCACCTTGCATTCATTAGGCATTCATGAAGGCTCATTACTATGTGATAGTGAATGGGTTAATGTGTGCTTTAATATGTGGTTAGTGGTGAGTTAGTGTAGCCTACATTCATTGTATTTAGGAGCAGCTATAAGTAGGAATGTTGGCTAAGGCCAAAGTAGAAGTGGAGACACAAGAGGAGTTGTGTATTGTAGTCCTACTTTTCTAAGTAGTGGAGTACTTAGTTTTTTGAGAACCTTTACCTTTCTCTTCTCTCATTTTTACATACTTAGTAGTAGGATGCAGAGGTCCAGGCTAGCAATAGGGAGCTACGTTTTTCCATCTTCGAGCAAGAAGGAGGATGCCGTACGGGCTTTGTAAACAAAAACGCTTAGCCCATGACAGGGCGCACCCTTTCCAAATGTGTGTTGTGTGGGACTCCAACAAAATAGTGTTTAGAGTTTAGGGTTTAGGATTTAGATAGAGCCCGGGGTTTTTCAAGCTCCATGCACACTGCATGGATGGTTGCATCCTAGCGAGAGTTTTTTTTGTCCTGCTTCTTTTTAGTTGAAAGATATAAATAAAAATAAAAAAGTTAAAAAATAAAATTAAAATAGAGAAAATAAAAAAAGAATGCTAGAAAGCAGTTCACAAATAAGAAGTTCACTTCCACAAAAATTTTTTAAAAGACAAAAGTACAAAAGAATAAATTTTTAAAATTACATTTGATTTTACTTTTAATTAAATAATAAAATTTTAAAAATTATGGGACTTTATTACAACCTAAAAAAGAATTAATTAATTACTTTGATAGAGATGAAAATATTTTAATTTTAAAATATCAAAAACTATTGTGAAATTTTTATATGTTTTTGAAGAAATTTTTTGAAATTTTAAAAAGATAATCAAGTTATATCTAAGCCCAACAAAAAACTCAAGTAGAAAAAAACTTGCGAAATTTAAAAGAAATAATTAAGTGTTATCTAAATATATTGAAAGATCCAAATAGAATAATCACACAGGAGACAAAAAAGGTAAATATAATTTATCTTTTAATTTTTTTTTTCATTTTGATTTTGTTTTGTTTATGTTTTAATTATATAATTTACATTAAAGAAAAAACCTTCGTAGGAAGAGAGAGAAAAATATATATTAAAAAAACAAAATAATTAGATAGATTCTACTGATCATGTGTTACTATAAAATAAATTATGTTTAGTTTTTTTTTCTGTATTATATGTGATTATTCTATTTGAGCTTTTTGATGTATATAGATAATATTTGATTGTTTTTTAAAATTTCACAAGCTTTTTCTTTAAAAAGATGCTAAAATTAGACAATATTAAAATTAAAATATTTTTTATCTCTTTTATGGTATTAGTTAATTCTCTTATTTGGGTTACAATTGTAAGGACGGAGAATTTTCTTTGTAGCTTGATATTCTTTTTAATGATATTTTTATATTTATTTTAATTTTAAAATCGCTTGTCAAATTTTAGCAGAAAACTAGTTAAAACAAAGCCGTGACGTGATTTTTACTATTCACTTAAATGAATAGTAATTGATGTTTCGAATTGAGGCAAGGGCGTAGGGATGCACTACAACAAAAACGATCTATAGCGACACTTTTAAATGTAGGTACATGTCAAAAAAGTGCTGCTAGCTAAAATTACCGACACTTTTAAAAAGTGTTGCTATATGTGGGGTCGCTAGATATATAGTGACAATTAAAGAGTGTCGCTATAACCTAAAAGAGTGCTACTAATTTACCGACACTTATTTAAGCATTTAACAACCGCCGAAACTCTATCTCGTTGGCTGCGGTGGCGGAGGAGGACGACAGGAAAGGCACTTCGTCTAGAATTTCAGTGGATTGAGTGAAGAAAGAAGAAAAGATGGTAATTGATTTTTCTTTTTTTTTTCTTTTCTGTTTGTAATCGGGCCAAATAAACTGGGTGTGGTGAGTTGAGTAAAGTAATCTTTTATTTTTGGTTGGGTTGCGCTTTATATTTAGGCATTAGTAGATATTTTTTTAAGTTTTAGTATAAATGGGACACTTACTCAAAAGTGTCCCAAACATGTGTCCCTATAACCTAATTCTGTTGTATGTGTGCTCTGGACGTGAATTGGACTTCGTTTTGAGCGATCTGATAGGTCGTTTTGATGGTTCGACTGTGCCGGAGATAATGGCGCTAATCAATTTTACTCTCGATGCATGATTCGAGAAAACTTCCTTTATCGCATATTGGCCAATTTTTACGTAGTTTTTGCTTTCTAAAACAATCCGGTGCTCCATATTGCGGAAAGGCTGTGGAGGCAATTTTCCTTTAGGCATTGTTTGGTTGGGGGATAAATTGGGAATAGACCACTTTATCCCTCTAATTCATCCAAACGCTATAAGAGGGAGTGAGTTTATTTTATCCCCCTCTAACGGGTTATTTTCTAGAATAACCGTTAAGAGGGGATTTGTTGTTCTCACCTTTTGGTAGAATAACAAATTTTCTCTTTATACCTCTACTTGTTTAATAATAAAATATTATTAATTAATATTATATAATATTATTTTATTAACTAATTAGCTAAATTAAAATTAACTAATTTAATAATAAAATATTAGGTAAATTAATAATTATTTATTAGCGGTTTATGCAATAACTAATATCTTTATTGATTAATAAATTAATATTTTTACCAACATAACTAATTAAATAATTAATTAATTAATTAATTTACTAATATATTAATTTATTAGCCTAATTTGTTAACTTATTAAATTATTTATAGTTATATAATTTATTAATTAACAGTACTCATGATTAATTGATTAATGATTAATTAATCTGGTAATTAATGTATTAATTAACATTTATGATTATCTAATAATATTCATGATAAATTAATTTTTTATAAATTATAAATTTGAGATTTTAAAATTTTAATTTTTAATTTTAATTTTAAAATTTAAAAGTTTATATTTTAAATTTTAAAATATAAATATAAAATATAAAAATTCTAATTCTAATATAATTAAAAGAATAATATTATTAATTTTTATTTATAACTACCCACTTTAATTCTTATTCCATCTTACCTAACCAACGCTATTTTCTTATTTCCAGGATAACCTAATTTTCATCCAAACGCAAAATTTGATTTAATCCCCGCTTATACCTCAATTTATACTATCCCCGAATACCCACTTTTTGCTTATTTCCGAACCAAACGATACCTTTAGAATATATATTATAATAAGAAAATTAATATAAATATATATATATATATATATATATAGTGTTAGGAATTAATTAGTCCAAACCCTAACCCTAATCCCTTATTTCCCCTCCACCCCAGCCTACCAGAAGTGTACCTGCCGCCGCTATCGCGCCGGCGGCGGCCAGAGACCTCTTTTCTCCTTCTCTTCGTGCTCATTTACTATATTTGTTACCATTACTGCTGTAGTTTTCTTTTGTATCATGGCGCATATATTCATATTACTTGTTCTCCTTTGTTTTCTAGTGATTACGCCTTGCCTTTGTGGATATGTTGTACTCACTAAGAAACCTCTTTTGTGATTTCTCACACCCTTTTTTTTTCAGGTGATACGAAAGAGGGGTCGAGTCACGGTGCGATGGGAGGATGGCCTAGTTAGTTGCATTAGTGGTTCACCCCGTTTAATCTCTCTTACTTCTTTAGTAGTTTAAATAATAAATTGTTAATCATGGTTATTATGCATGATTAGTAACTTGGACTAACGTGGTTTTGGTTTTTCGTTTACGTATGTACTTTGAGTTTTCCGGGCTTGTGGTATTTTTGACTTTTTCGCATCTACGTTTTTTGGTTTTTACTCCTTGCGGTAGTTGGTTTTCAAAATGAATCGTTTCTGCGTGGAAAACAGTTTGCAAAACGGATTTTGATTGCAATCGATTGATGATTTACTTAGAGGTTAAAAACAAAGCTTTCGAGTGGGGGAGCACTTTCAACTAATAGGTTGCTTGTGAGATTTATTCATCATATGAGTTGTTGTGAATAATGGTGTGAATGTGTGGATTGTAATTGTGATTTTGGATCTTGTTATATAAGATAGTACGCCGTGCAAATATAAGTAAGACTCTGTCCGTATGGACAGAAAAATTTTGTATTTGTGGCGGGTCTCTAAGTTACGTGGGCCAGACAGCTTTCCAAAAAAAGGAGGGTGTGTTTTCTGCAACTCTCATTTCTTTTTTTTTCTTTTTTTTTTTTGAGAGAAAGGTAGCATGTTGTCCGCTTTGTTTATTTCATTTATTTAGAAATAAATTTAGCTGGAAATGTGAATCAATTAAGACTCGAACTTGGGTCTCGGGTATCAAACACCATACTCTTTGCCACTTGCAGTAGGGACCGTCGGTCAGCAACTCTTATTTCTGAAATAAATATTCGTCATACATATGCTTTCTCAAACTGGCCTCGGGGCATGACAACAATCAAGCCCCATATTTTTTTTTTTCAAAGTTTTATAGTTAATGGTGAGGCAGGCTCATCTTTTCTTTATTTTTATTTTTATTTTTTTATTTTTTTATTGTGAGATGTAGCCGGCAAAAAATATTTTGACCACCATAGTTTTCTACGGAAAAATATATCATTGATTTTTTATTTTTTTATTTTTTTCTATTGTTTGATAGTCAAAATGAAACTGCAGCACATAATAATTTGATTACAGAGATCATATATAGTACATATTTTGTCCATGCACTTTTCGAGGAGAAATTAAGTTGGTACGTTGCACGAAGCATAAAATACATCACGTACGTGCAAGTGATAATTTCCCCACATCACGTACGTGCAAGTGATAATTTCCCCTTCTATCCCAGACTAAACGGTACTTTGGTCCTCAAAGTATGAAACTTAGGGCATCTTAGACTTTAAATTTTAACATATTATAATTTTAGGCCCAAGCTTTTTTGATCTTTTTAATTACAATAAAGTTTCACAATGTAATTTAGTTAGTTTAATATTGACGTGTCACTGATGTGATAATAAGATATTTTAGTCATTCTTACATTATCAGTCATAATACTATTGCATTATTACCGACCGTCCCTAGAGCAAGTGGCAAAGAGCTTGTTGGTCGGTACTCGAGACCCAAATTCGAATCCTAGTTGATTCACATTTCTAGCTAAGTTTATTTCTAAATGAAATAAACGAAGCGGGTAGCGTGTTTACCTATCTCTCTCTAAAAAAAAAAAAAAAAAAAAAACAACGACTGCATTATTGCTATATTAACTACAAGAATTTTTGAATCCACAGGTACAAGGGACCGTATCTACCGTATCGTGCCGAAATGTCACAGCAAAAAATTCTCTATTTTTGAAGTTAGTAAGTAATTTTCTTAATAAAATTTAAAAGAATTGATAAAAATACATAATAAATAATAAAAAATATTTTATTACTAAAAATATAAATATTTTATGTTATTATGTATCAACACATGTATTTTTTATGACCGTTACGCACCGTCCTATACCTTATTAATAAGTTTTCGACGCGATCCCGTATCATTACACTTAAATTCTTGATTAACGGTGTATTAATATTTGATCAACCAAATTGTAATGAAAAATTTTACGACGACAAACTAAATAATACAAATAAAAAATTATGATAAATTAAAACTTGAAAACTTAAAAATGTGGCGGACATATGATAATTTGAGAACCACCAGAGTTGTGATTTACCTTTTGTTTTATTTGATTTTTATTTATTTTTTAACCATGTCATTTCCTTGCGAAGTGGGTCCCCAGGTCACCACCACTCCCACTTTTGAACAATTCCACCCACCACCCTCTCTTGCAGTGGGCCTGGGCCCCACTAACTGCCAAAAAGGGGGACTCGGCACCCCCCTCTCTCTCCGTCTCCTTTCCTTTCCTTTCTCCCCTCCACCTTCGAATGCGTCGTCGTCTCCGCGGGTTAGGTGTCGCTCTCTCTCTCTCTCTCTCTCTCTCTCTCTCTCTCTCTCTCTAGAACCTAATCTCTCTCTCTCTCTCTCTCTCATATAATCGGTGGTTGGCGATCCTCGATCGATTGGATCCTCTATCCTCCTCACGTCGCTTTTTTACCGATCGATTTACTTCTTGTTTCGTAGCAATTATTACTACCATCTTTACTTTCTCCTTGAACCATCGAGAGAACAAGGAAAACCCTAATAAGTATTTGTTGGCGGGGGAAATTGGATTCTGATGACTGCGTAGAAGGATTTTGTGCTCGAAATCAGGTTTTGTTCCTGTTTAATCGCTTCTTCTTATCGGTTTTTCCGCTCAAAATTCGATTTTTAGGTCATGTTTGTGTAGTCAGGGTTGGTTTTATGCTTGGGATTGTCGAATTAATGCTTAATTTTGCGTTTTCTATTGCACTTTTTAGGTTTAGTTTGGATTGTTATGTGAATTATTATGTGGCTTTGAGCATCTCTGGTTAAAAATTCCTATTTGATTCCTTATCTAGTAGGTTGTTGTATTGCGATTACGAGGAATAAATCACATGTTGGGAATTTGAGTTTGAGTTTGGCGTGTAGTTAAGTATTTATTCGGTGGAGTGTACATGTAGCGAGAATAGATGCTTTTCCGTTTGAATCATACTGTATATGAGTTTGTCATGATGTACTTTAGATAAATTGTATTTACCTAAATTTTCATAGGTGGCCATGTGTAGCTATTTATACGATATAGTTTGTTAAACAAATGCCTATAATTGGAAATACTCTTGTGTATATACCCATGAAAGTTCCTTGATATAGAAAAAAAAAGTCCCCTGTTTTTATTTTGGTGAGCAAGTTCTTAGAAACCAACCTTTGTTTTAGTCTACTTTTCTTTTTTATTTTTATTTTTTTTTGGTGGGGGTCCGGTTTTTGAAACTCTGTTTCATTTTCTGAAACATAATTTTGGATCAGGGATGACACAAGTTGGATTTGAATGCCTTTGATTTCTGAGTTCTAGGTGAAACTTTAAGTCCGTGATGAAACTTCCAAAACAAAACTTCCTTTTGATGATCGAGCTGACACAAGAACTGAGACTGATAGGAGTATTTAACACTTAGTGCTGTTTTTTTGTATCACTTTCGTGGGTTCAATTCTGTTGACACATTGGTTAAGCTTGAGGATACTACTTTGTGGCATGTGCTTGGTTCATGGAAGCTCGACCTTGCACTGTTTGAGCTGTTGTTCGCCAGATCCTGCGTCGTTATTATACCAGTCCAGTTTTAGTCGTAGTCTCTCTAAAATCATATTGTTATAACATATAAGGGTGATTTTATTAAAACACTTGTTAAGAAGTTAAGATAATTCACATCCACTACTTTTGCACAACAAACTTTAAAACGCTGCAGGTTATTTACAAATAATTATGATAGTCTTCATTTTGGCTTTAATTGGCTCTTTCTTTGCCTTTTTTTTTTTTTAATCTTATTTAATTTATCAACATATTCAATTTCTTTGCAGATTGAGTCCAGTAGCCAGTTTCTTATTTGGATGGAGAATGATGTTGCTGAAACTGTGCATGTTCCACAAAGTTCTTCTGATGTAAAGGTACATACTCGTCTCTTGATGTAATTAAATGATAGAGGTCTTTTTTTTTTTCCCATAAAATGGATAATAGCTATCTTTGTTCTCCAATTGTAAGTACAGTCTAAAATGGATAAGAGCTGTCTTTGTTCTCCAGTTGTGAGTACAGTTTATCTGTTAAAGCTTAACAATAGTGTCTTTAGACTTTCTTCTGCAGTAATGGTGTGCAGACAAAAGAGTAGGAATTTTTTACTGCTTGCTGGAGATAAGTAGCTAGAGAAGATCATTGATAATCTATTATATTTATTTGGTCAACTCATGAGTGCAATATAGTTGTCATGTATTTGATGGAAAATTGTTAATTAAGAGTGCTGAAATGACCTATAAAATATGATCTTGGTGAAATCTTTCATATTTTCGTGGTTGTTTCTAAATGACTCATCCAGTTGCTGCCTTTACTGTCTGCAGTTTTAGTGTTTTTAGCTGGTCTTAGATTGTATTTTTTCCAACTCTTCTTCTTGTTAATAGGAACAACTCTAAATATATTCACGTAAGAAGATATTGAAGGTAGAAAGTTGAAACATGTTGAGTCTTTGAAAAATATAGGAATCAGGAGTTTTTGACTGGTGTAGTTTTTGTGCTTATTGCTCTTCGTATGCTAATGTCTACCACTTCATGTTTTTATTTTTCTTGCGACTTTTTTAGCTTACATAGTTTTTCCCCCCTTCTTTTTACTCTCTATTTTAGGTTCATGGCTCAATTTGCTGTGAGCTTAGAAAGATATTGGATAGAATCGCTTCTATTCTTCCTGCAATGGAATCTGCTAGACCGGGAAGCAGTTTAGGGATTCATGCGCTATGTTCTTTAAATACCTCAGTTGAGAAAGGAAAGCTAATCATTCAGCACTGTTCCGAATGTAGCAAACTCTACTTGGTATGCTTTTCTTTTCCTTTTCTTTTCTTTTCTTTTTTTTTTTAAATCTTGAACTCCATATGCATAGGCAATGCATATCGACCTACATTTGTGCTCCCTTATTTAGGGGTTTGCATATATACCTTTGCAAAATTTTCTCCATATGTACCATTGAGAAATCTGTTTTTTGCATATGCCCTTTGAAGTTGATATTTTTTGTGATAATCCTTGTTGATTATTCTAAGTTAACAAAAAAAGCTTTATTTTGCAAAATGATTGCTTATAATTTTTCTGGAGATTACTCTGCTTATCTGATTTTATGGTTCTGCCATTTGTTACTTCAATTTTATGAAAACGCAAAACCACATTTCTTTTTCTTTCCCATTTGGAAGATCTTTTTTTTTTTTTAATATATAGTTTAAATATTAATAGAATCACTGCCAATACTAATAAGAAATATGGCAAAGTATAGTTCTACAAGAAAGATTAATAGAAAAATCTGCGGGGATCTTATGTCATTTCCTTTTATTTTACATTGTCAAGTTAATCGTTTCACTTTGCTCTAATTTTTTATAACTAGTGCATCTTTCTGTTTAAGTTTGAATTTCATCCGTTTCTCTTATATTTCTACCTTATTCATATTTATAATGTCAGGCACTTACTGGTGAAGCCATCTTATTAAGATGCGAAAGGATAAAGAGTTCGCTGAATCAAAGTTTATCTCAAATTCAGAATATGGTCCCACCTCTTTTAGCTGCTCAGGTTAGTGAAAGATATTCTCTCATGACTGTTAATGTTTTGAACCACGTGTTAGCATGCTTTACTGTAACATCTACAAAGTGATATTTAAGCATGTTTTTTAAATTCAGCAAGTTTAATTTGTGTTTATTCACATTTCGTCCAAATCGAGCTGCAACTTGAGGTATATTTCAGAAGGGCAGTGTTGCTCTCTATTTAATTGAAACCTTAAGAACTTATCTCAATATTGTTTTTGCAGGTTAATTTTGTGTTACAGTAGGGAAATGATATGGTTTTTAGTGCAATTGTGGCTATGAACTTGCTGGAGCCCTTGTAATAGTTCTATTTTGTAGAGCAATTTAAACCAGTGATGTGTTGAGTGCATACACTTATGCAACCATTATTTTATTAACCGTGGAAAAGAAAGAATAGGATTTTACTTGTGTATTGTGTCAAGTTACCTGATCTAAAAAATTGTTATACGAAATCTAACAAAAAAAGAAAAGAACAACTCGCATTTTTATCCTTTTTATGATCTTTCTTTTCTTGTATTGCTCTTTCAACATATCCATGATGATTACATAACTGCACCAATTGCCTCGTGGAAAATAGAAAATCATGTGATGCTAGATGCATAACTGGACCAATTTACATGTTGTTACATGCAATGATTACATGCGGTGCTAGATACAGAATTGTGGCTCACAGGCACCTCACTTTTTTTTTTTTTTTTAAGTTTCATTTTGTCTTTTATATTCTACTATCGTTGTACTACGGTAAGTTATTAAATGTATTGGCTAGCTCCGTAAACCTTGAGCATTCATGGAAGTGCAAATTGATCCCTGATCTTTGACTTCATCAGATTAGTGCCCCAACTAGCCCGGTTTCTTGCTATGTACTTGCTGAGTTTTTTACTTTCCAGATTTATATGTCAGCTCCTAAAATGCATTAGAGATTTTGGATGGAAAATTAGAAAAGTGTAGGGGCTAGTCTGCTTATGTGAATAATCAGGGATCAAATCAGGATTTAAGTGCCATGGCACGGGGTCGTGCCGGAAACTTGCCGGCATGGTACGGCATGGTGCGTGTCGAGCCGCGCCGATGCGTGCCGGTCAAAAATTTCTTGTGTGCCGACACATAATAGCATGAAATATTTATTTTCTTAGCAACAAAATATTATAACTATTTATTATGTCTTTTTATCACATCTTTTGAACTTTATTGAGGAAATTACTTACTAATTTAAAGAATGGAGGGTTTTGAGCTGTGCTATCGGCATAGGGTCTGTATCGTGTCGGTATCTTGTTGGCATGGTACGGCACGGTGGATACGGCTCGTGCCGACGGACACTTAAAACCTTGGATCAAATTGCAATTTGTTGAAATTCAGGGACCTTCTTGTTTGTTTTACTCTAAATCATTTAGTATACCAACATATTCTCATCAATTTTTGCCTTGCCGCAAATCCGCAATATTTGTTTTTAAATTGGCTTATGATTGTTTTGAAAATACAGATTGCACAACTTCTAGATTATCTTAGGGATGCAAAGTTCATTATTGATTCGACAGAAGAGGGGGCTGGAAAAGCTATTCTAGAACTGCTTCAGCGAAACGACTCAACTGAAGAGCTTGAACTTGAGGCCTTTCAGATTGCTACTTCAAAACTGAACCTGACTACTCCAAAAGCTCTATTAATAGAAAGACGATCGATAAAAAAGCTACTGGAGAAAATATGTGGCACTGATTCAAAAAAAGAACGGATTTTGAAATTCCTTTTGTATCTCCTAAAAAAGTATGGGAAACACAATATGCTCGATGCTGGTGGGCACAAAGAGAAATTTCCAAGGATTAAGTCTACAAGTAACATTATTAATTCGGAAAAAACTGATGATTCTGCTGACCAAGGTGACTATCAAATCAACAAATATGGATCTGTTATGCCTCCTGAAGAATTATGTTGCCCAATTTCTGCAAAAGTAATGTGTGATCCGGTTATTATTGCTTCTGGGCAAACTTATGAACGGGCATTAATTGAGAAGTGGTTTAATGAGGGGCATGACACATGCCCTAAGACACAGAAGAAATTGGAAAACTTTTCTTTGATTCCTAATACTTGTATGAAGGATCTGATTTCAAAATGGCGCGGAGAAAATGACATAGAAATTCTGGGCCCATGTGCAAAATCTACTTCTAAAGAATTCCGATCATGGGAATCTTCAAATTCTCACTCTATATCTAGTTTGAAGTATATTTCTACACCTCTTTTGGATGGGAAATCCGCAGATTATGTATACCAAAGTGATCATAGCAATGTATCATTTATATCCTCTGAAAACAGCAATTTCTTGGATTCAGTTGGCCTTAAAGAAATGGAGATTTCAAAGGGTAGTTCATCTCCATTGTTCCCTTGGAGTGCTGATTACCAGAAATATAAGTCATTTTCCAAGTTTGAATATGATATGTTCTTGAGATTCTTTAATACTCTCTCAGAGCTTACCTTAGAGCTCCAAGATAAAGCTGTTGACAATGTGAAAGTGCTTCTTGAAGGGGATGAGGAAACTTGCTATGCAATGCTGTCCAATGGTTTTATGGATGCATTGATTTGTTTTTTGACGAATTCTCATGAAAAATCAAATGTTAAAGCACTGAAAACTGGAGCTCAATTATTTCTGGCTTTTCTCAGTAATAGCAGGTAAATATTCAATTTTTGGTTTCCTTTTTCATTTAATTTGTCAGAAATTAGTGCTTTAGATGAATAATTTAGTTGAAAGAGATGAGCTTGTTACATCCATACTTGTTTATCAGTGGGCGGAAGGCTAAAATCAGGGAATTAACTTATAAATATCCAAATTTTGACTTTGTCACCTTTAAATGTTGAAACTATAAATTATGTCCTTAAACTAAAGGTTTTCATAACTTTGCCTCCTTCCATGAATGTACCTTAGGGAAAGATTCTTTTATTATTATTATTATTTTATTTTCCCCAAAGAGGGAACTTGGAAGTCACGACCTTTACTGGCTTGGGGTTAGGCCAGAGGTATAATTTGTTGTATTTCTCATTCCTTCTTAATATTATTATGGTTTAAGAAGACTGAATAAGGAAACATTTTATTTTCATACTTGTGGTAATTTAAAAAATATTGTTATGCTTGTAGTATTTGATTCAACCTTCAATGACCATATAGGATTAACAACAAATTTGGTCCCTTCAGTTTGGCTCGAATTGCAATTGTCTGCAAAGCTTCAGTTTTATTGTTTGTTTTCACACAAGGATTAAGTCCTTCCATTAGTCTTTAGAACTAGGAGTGCTGCCAGGTCAGGCTAATCCTAAGACTATTGAGTCGGCATGGTGTCTTCCTTGAGAAGGCATTAAATTGTTTTGCCAGACAGACATTAACTGACTAAATTGTTGAAAGTAGGACTTTGAGAACGAAATAGAAGTTGGGATCAAACTTCAAGGACTATTTTGTAACTACCCAGTATTATAGCTCTTTCCTTTCAAACATTTGCTCCTTGCTGAAACTCTTTTCTTTTTCCTATCCAGGGTCGAGATTCTATCCTTGAGTGAGGGTGCATTTCCTCTCTTGGCAACTTTAGTCAATTCTCAAATAAGAGCAGAATCTTTGTTGATACTTGAGAGGCTGTCGCATCAGTTGAGTTGTTTATCCCACATCGTTTCTTCTGGAATCGCCCCTTCAATCATAAAGCTTCTCAGTTCTGAAGACACCAAGTTAGTCGAACGGGCCACTAAAATCCTTTCCGAAATTTCGTCTCATAGTGACATTAAACCACTTTTAATTTCCTCAAATTGCATTTCAACCCTTGCTTCCGTTCTGAAAGACGGTAGACTATCAGAGTACTGCCTCAAAATATTGCACAACATGAGCGACACTGAAGAAGCTTTGGACTTGATAGCAAAAACAAACGGATGTCTCGCTTCAATTGTGGAAATTCTCGACATTGGTGACCGCGATGAACAGGAAGATGCGGTTTCAATACTTCACTCTGTATGCTCGCATAGTGTCGAAAATTGCATGCTCGTGATGAAAGAAGGTGTTATTCCAGCTTTAGTTGACATATCAGTAAACGGAAGTGAGGAGGGTAAAGAGACGTCTATTAAGCTTCTCCGACTTTTGAGGGATTTAAGGCATAAAGAGTGCTTTGACAGTTCATGTAACCAACCCGTACCGATCTCTGAAGTAGAGAGAAGTCCCATGGATCATTCGGCCAAAAAGCAGTCGATTTCGAAATCTTCAAGGTTTTTCTCAAGGAAAATGAGATTTTTCTCAAAACCAAGATCGGTCACCCTTTTCTGAGACAGATGGTGTGATACTTTCCGTATGGAATTTTTCTTTGTGTATGTATCTACCGAGCTGACCAGTTAGTATAGTTGCAGTAGGGGAATGCTAGAAGTGTGGTAAGCTGATGACTTTTTTCTTTTCTTTTTTTTTTTTTTTTTGCTGTTTTTCGAGGGAGTACTCGGTGAGATGTTTTGGTCATCCACTTGTATTTCCGGCAACTCTGAAAATTTTTCATTTAGATGATTGTAATTTTCTTTTTCTTTTTTCTTTTTTAGGTACTGAATGAGAATGTATAGTCAGTTATTGTGTTTATAGGGTTACTAGGGTTTGGTTGTTAGCGACAGTTATCTTGTACTCAAGCATGTAGTTGAACACAGATTATTTTTAATACCTTGGGTATGTTATTCTGTGATCATAATCCCAAAGGGGTGGACAAGCCAACTTAAACATTGTGGTTGACACTTCCAATTGTTTATTTTATTTATTTATTTATACTTTAAGGGCTTAATTGCGTAAGTGTCACCACAAAGCTATGATATTGCATATTTATTTATACAAGAGTTTTGGATCAAATATATCCCTTCAAAATATCATAGTTTGCAATTATATTTCTCTATTTTTGTTGACTTGTTAAAGTTAAATTTCTTTCTCTCCAAAATGACCATTCTACATTTTAAGTATATTTAATATTATTTATCAATTCTAGTGTTGTTATTCTAACTTTGGTGTCATTCTATATGAACTATAAATTATAAATTCCCTAAAAGGTTTTAACAAAACTAATTTTATTTTATATAATAGTAGAATTATCCAAACTTGAAAATTTAATGGTCAACCAACAAAGAAACAAGCACGCAAAATTTTTGTCCAAGTTGGCATATCATAGTTGCTACATCATCTCCATCAGACATGGTATGACTTAAATTATGTCTCGATATGACAGAATTATTAATTCAGTTGTCAAATTATCTTTTATTTTTTTTTCTTAACAAATAAAATTGAGCCTTTATTGAAATCAGCTTATGGCTAGACTATAATACGCAGATTGGTGTGAAACAAAATCGTCCATAATATCCGTATTAAGTAATTGTGAAAGGACCAAAAGAGGTTGATTCTTTTCGCTCAAAAGATAACTTTTTTGTTCTACCATAATGAGCTAACCAGTTTGCAGCTTGATTAGCCTCTTTCAGTAGATGCGCGATTTTCAAAAAAAAAAAATATTGATTTAGTTTGAATCTCTTTGATCAGGTTCCTCAAAGTCCACGGAGCCTCAATAATATTGTTAATTGTGCCTGCTCTATGCCTCCTTTACTGCTTCTAGCATAGCTTTAACTTTAGACTCTAATAGAAATTGTAATGTCCCAGACTCGCTGCAATCCGTCGAGGATGAGAATGCTTTGAGACGAGGATGGTGGTGGGGATGATGGATGGTGCAGCTCAGGCAATTGAGAAAATTGAGTGTGGGGAAAAGAGGAGAAGAAGTTAAGGGTAAAGGGAGGTAGAAGGAGGGATCAGATTGGATAACTAGAGGTGGAGAGAAGAGAGGAGAGGTTGTAGGACAGAGAATTGGAGAGAAAAAAAGGTTCTACTCATTTTCCATGAGTGTCCAATTACATCTGCCAGGTATTTAGTAGACTACTTAGCGCTGACTGGCATACACTAGACATTTGCCCTCTGTGGTGCGATAAGTTGGTTTTCATTTCATGCGCATTTTCTCGAATGCTTGGTGTGCTCGAGCTATAGTACTAATATATAAAATATAATATTTAATATTTGTTGCTTTACTTTAGTGGTGGTGCTCCTAAGAGAATTAATTTTTTTTTCTTTTTTTTTTATTCATATAATTCAACTTTGATGATTCGAAACTTTTCATATAGTATCCAAAGTAAAAAAATTGTAACTGAGTTTGCTTCTGAAATCATTAACTAATTCGCAAGTCTTTATGCCTTTCAGATTTAGAATAAGAGGCAACCAAGTAACAATTTAGCGCTGGTAATGTGGTCCTCCTATAGCATGGCAAATTTAGTACCAGAGATCGAACAAGGAGCCAAAAGGATGACATGTGCATTTCTTTTAACAAGTTCAATACATTATTGCATTTACTAAATATTCAATTTTTTTGTGTCTGAGAAATTGTAGTATGCTAAGTTTGTGACACTTAAAAATCTTAAAAAAAATAATCCGAGCTAATTTTAGGACTAGAATTGTAGTTCTACACTATATGGGGAAGCTAATAGTGATATAGAAATATCCCAAATTTTTGGTGGTGAGGATGCGAAAGATCTACCTAGGCGCAAAATGCACAGTAATCTTTAGACATCTATTTTCTTATCTGCACAAAATGGATGACTTTGAGAACTCTTAGGTCTTGGCTAATATCAATAAAGGCACTCTTAGAATAATGTGTACTATTTATGTTTTGAATTTAAAAGGATTAATAAATTTAATTTGTTTATAGTGAAAATAACTCTAATAATTTTTTATTTATTTTAATTCGTTGATGTGTATTTTATGCATGCAGTATATAATCTGAAGTATTTAAATACTATGGAGTTCGAGCCTAGGAGGTGCCGCCGAACTGATGCCAAAATATGGAGGTGCTTAAGAGAAGCCACGCCTGCTTGCAACTACTATGACCACCACATGCACAGAACTCAAACACATTCAAGGAAGCCTGTGAACAAAAAACATAAAAAAACCACCACACCACCAACTTGAACTTTCCATCCAAGTCTACAGATCCAAACACCAAACCAACATCGAATTTTTGTGAAGAGAGAACATACAATACAATTCATCAGCAACAATATAAGAACAAGCTGAAGCTAAACTATACAGATCTGAACGGATTCTGTTTCCCTTTCCCAGAAGAGTTGAAAAATTGCAGCCAAAAGGAGAATGTCAATGCGTTTAAGACCGATGTAATGTTATATCATCTTCCTTTTCAATCTCTATACTACTTGGTCTTACTGTGTCATGTAACACTACGGAGGACTCACATTCGTTGATCGGTGGACCCCTTGGAGAGGTCTTGGTTTCTTTATCAGAAAATAGCAGCAGCAATAGCATCTCCTTTGTTCGGTCAGAGAATATGCAGGCTGGCGAATGGAGCAACGTATATTAGCTTTTGTGAACTGAGGAGAGATCAAAGTGAGCTTATGAATTTCATGTTTATTGTGCTTAACAAACCAGATGTTTTTAATTTATTTGATGCTTGATAGTGCATGAATAATACCAACTTTAATAAGGACATGCCCACCTGCTCTAGCTCTCAATCATCTTTAGTAGTTTTTCATCAATTTTTGCGAACTATTTACACTAAAATTTTTCATTTCATAGTACTTGATGAATTACATATTTCAGGCTTATTTCTCCAGATTAGCACCGATGATAGAAAAAATGATTGCTTCGATATTTCTCTCTGCTGCATCGCGCGGGTTACTACACTAGTAATTATTACATGACAAGTTTTTGTTTGATGCATCAATTTTCAAAATATACTACTTTATAATGCTCAATTTTGAAATCTACTACTAACTACTGGACGCCTCGCTCGCTCGCTCACTGAAACTAAATACGCAACACAGTAAGTAAATAAAAAAAATTCTACGAGGGAGGTACGCTAAAAAAAAGAGCTCCCCAACTGTTTCAATGTGTATCACTTATAGTTACTAGACACAATTACGCAAATCTAACAATTTTTGTGCCAAATTTCAATAATGAATGTGCCTATAACTTAAAACTATGTCATTGGAGTAGCTAATACTCGAATAGTCATGAAATACATATAATACATGAATACCGAATGTTTCTAATATTTCAAAACTACTAATATTTGGTGGCCACCATCCAAATATTACTCATATGCTGTTGGAAAACCCAATTATACTTGGACCCTCGGTGACTCAAATTTCTACTCATCAGACATGCATTGATTTTGAGAGTGAATCTGATACGATTTTTAGGATCGAACTGAGTTCCAATTTCTTTTATAAAAATGCTTGATGAGTTATCTTTCTAATACCACCTTTTGAATCGCATGAAACCAGTATATAATGCAATTTTATGAAAAGTATTCATGATGAAGTTTAGATTGGGAGCTAATTCGGGATTTTGGACGTATCGAGGGGCATTTTGGTAAATTCACAGCTTGAGGCCCCTCCACCATAACTAGATCCTGGGCATGCTTTTTCTTGGGCCCAAACTAGCCTCTCACTTGGGCCTAAACTAACCTCGAACCTTATTGTTGTAAGATTTAAAAGGAGATATTTTAGAGGATAATGATCACCAAGCGTAGATTTTTCTAGCTTAAAGACCAAAGTAAGCAATTATAATTCATCCTTGACCAATCTGAACTGTTGATGCTTGTCCAGTGGCTGCTATTATAGGCAAATTCTATCAAAGGTAGGTATTTCTCCCAACTCTCATCGTAGACGAACGCACGTGCTCAAACAACATCCACTGAAAATTTTGATTACTCGCTCACACGTGCTCAAACAACATTCACTGAAAATTTCGATTACTTGCTCTAATTACTCGCTCCGATTGACCATCGGTCTGTGGCATGCCAAGATAAAGACTCAGTCGTGTGCCTGACGCTTGTTGCGCACTTTGCCAAAAGTGAGAGAATGGAGCGAGAGTCCTAATAAGAAACAGTTGACGAAGGCACCCTATGCAAATGCACAATCTTGTCGAAATAAATGTAGGAAAGCCTTTCACTAGTCCATGCCAAGTCAATCAGTAGGAACCACGCCGACCTCATCAATCAATCCACTATGATCTAAATGGCATCGATAAATCCTTTGTTATTCCCACTTCCACACGAGCACTGAAAGGCTTTGAACTTCCCCGCTAGGCGCTAATGCTCCGCCTTTAACCTGTTGGCACATTAAACACCTTGAGTTTCTGATACAATTTTGTCCCTCGAGGTAAATGTTGTATACTGAGTAATAAGCCTCGTAGAGAACATTGCCATGACGCTCGAAGTCGTCAAATACAGACAACCGACCCCGAGACTGAAGTGATCTATCTAAAATTAATGTAGAAAGCACTAATCCTTTTGTGCTCAACCTCGAACAAGGTGAGTTGCACCACCAAGGACATTAAGCATCCATGATGCCCAACCATAGTTAGTTAATTCGGATTCGGCAAAAATTCGGTATGGGTATAATTCGGATAAAATTCGTCTTCTAATTTTTAAATTAGTTAAAAATTACGGCTAAAAAACAGATTCGTCAATTATTCGGATACGTGATTTATACGGATATTATACGTTCATCAATTAAAAATTCGGGATAAAAAATTCGGCTATTAAATTAAGTTTTTTCTCTCTCAAGATTTATGTTATTAGCATAGATACTCATATTTCTTAAACATATAAAGATAAAAAGATACAAAATTAAGTTAATTAAGTAAAAAATTTGAAAATTTTTTTTCTATAATTAAATTAAGAGTTTTTTTTTTTCTGTAACTTAATTAAATTAAGTTAATTAATAAGGTACGGCCGTACGGGTAGGGATGCAAATGGATCCGGGGTGGTGGAGCTCCCGCCCCGATCCGCCCCGAATGGGGCAGTAAACGGGAGGAAATAAACGAATTTGGGGCAGAAAATGGGGCAATTTTTATTTTATTAAAACAGTTTGTTGAAATGTTTTAATAAAGTCTTTTTAACGAAAAGTAGATTTTAATTAATTTGTGATATGTCAAAAATTAGTTTTAATTAATACGACGACTTTTCATCCGGTTTACCGGGATATATATATATAGAAATTGATGACTAAAAGAGGCTCAAAAGGCCAACTGAAGACTCTAAAGGGTATACGGAACACTTTGTACTAACTGTACCTGATCTGACTTCATCTTCTCACTTCTCCCCACCAAAGTACTGGTAACTAAGTTCCTTGAGCACAATTGATTAAACGTAACTTAATAAGGTAAATCTTACTTCACCCTAACATAACCAGAGTGAAGAGAGAAAAAGCTTCTTTAACCAAATTGGGGTAAATGTATAACCTAAGCGAAAGTAGATGTCTATTTAGTATTCTTTGAGTTTAAGGTTGGAGTCTAATAGTAGTCTGAGTAAATTATTTTAGGTGGGTTTAGTCCCTCTAGTTAAGTTGAGTAACCGATTATTTGAAGGTTTGTTTCTTCATTTTCCTTTAGCTTGACCTTAAGTTCTTAATTACTTCCGCACAAGATACGTCTAGTTCACATTTAATTAAATTACGTTTTATTATTCGACATCAGATCCGATCGGTAGTTTTGTAGTTTAATCTTTTGTTTTTAACTTCCTGGTTCTTTAAATCGATGCATGACATGACACGTTCTGTGCTTGGTGAGGCACTGGGGTTCCACTTCCTACCTAGGTAGAACCTAAGGCATCAGGCGGTCTCTAAACCGGGTGAGTTCATCTGCCGGTAACTTTATTTCGACTCCAAGGGCTTTGTCGAATAATCCTACTCACCTCTAATTGTGTAGATCCTGCCACAATCTCGGCAGGTGGAGTTCGCGTATTAAAGGTAATAGAAAACTATCGTGTTTCTAAAAGGGTAACCCAGAGTGCCTTCTCGGCCTTAGACGTTTCGGGAAGAACCGAAAAAAACATCATGATCGTTTTGACGTTTATATTACGTGCAATCAAATAGAGATTACTTTAAAGTGTTTCTAGGATTCTATCAACATAAAACATGCATGTACTGTTTGTAATTGTAATGAATCCCATTTTGTTTTTAATTCAATTGTTTAAACTACCGAGAACGGTGTATATTTTTCCTATGGTCTATTAAACAATAACAACAACAACAAAAAAAAAAAAAGAGATCGGTAGAATAGCTCGACTATAAGCCAAAGATTACTTTTATTAGTTTTCTTTAACGAAGGAGAAAAAAAAAAGAGAAAAGTTCTTTATTTTATTTCAAATAGAAGTATGATTCAATTTTCAGGAAATGATTTCTATGTTTATATCTATATCTGTATGTGTGTTTTTTACAATCTTTTTACCATTTTATCTTAGGCCAACACTTATTTAATAGATAGATTGATTAATTTACTATTTGATTAAATTACTATTTTCTATTTTAATTTAAATGTCTGTTTGCAATTTACAAGTTTTTTAAACTAACTAGGCCTTCGTAGGCAGCACGCCATAATGGGTTTTCGTGGTGTAGTTCTATGCTGACTTTAAGGAGGAGGATATTCCTCCTAGCACCATCTCCGACTGTTTCTAAGAAAATTGTTGGATCATTGACTTTTTTTTATACTTTTTATCACCTCTTACCTCTCTTCTACTATTATAAAAAATAAATTATAGAAATGGGTAGAAACATTCTTGTCTTCTCCTTTTATGCATTCCCTACTCTTTTAGCTCGCAAAAGATTGCAAGTTGGGTGAAAGAGAGAGCAATCCGCGTTCTTTGTTTTAACCTCTTGAGAGCAACCTAAAAGAAAGCGCGGCTTTATTTATTTATTTATTTAATTAATTTAATTTATTATTTATGTTTATTTTATTTGAGTTTTAAAACTCAACAAGAAGCATCTTTTCCTTCGCTGATTTAGTCGTCCAGATTGTTTTCCTTGTTGTTGGCTGTCAGAGATCGCATTTACTGTTTTCCCAAGCCATTAACCATGGGCTCTGAGTTCAAGCTTAGGATCAATTAAGTGTAAAGGTCGATTTAAATAAGGATTTACTTCGCCCATCGTACGATGTAAAGAAATTTTTTTTTTCCTTTTGAAATTTTTGGGAGGTACACCAAAGTATGAAAAAGTAAAATCATGGGAAACCAAATTGCACATAGTTCAATCATGGTACACCAAAGCGTGAAAAAGTGAAATCATGGGACACCAAATTTCACATAGTTCAATCATGAGACACCAAAATAAAAACATAGTTCAATTATGGTACATCAAAATAAAAACATAGTTCAATCATGAGATACCAAAATAAAAACATAGTTCAATCATGGTACATCAAAATAAAAACATAGTTCAATCATGGGACACCAAAATAAAAAGAGAATTTCTTTATAATTTGGTGTACCATGATTTCACTCTTTTACACTTTGATGTACCATGATTGAACTATGTGAAATTTGGTGTCCCATGATTTTACTTTTTCACGCTTTGGTGTCCTTCCCAAGAATTTCAAAAGGGTTTTTTTTTATTTTTTTTATTTTTTTTGTTTTCCTTGTTGTTAAACAAAATGGTTTAAATCTACAGTGTATTTTTCCCAAACTGTAAATAATCTTTGGTTTATTCCCAGCCCAAGGTGCGTATAATAATACGTCGTAATAGATATTTTGATATACTTTCGAGTTATCGTACTCGTCTGTACCGTATGGGAGGAATAAAACTCTCTTATCCAATTACGATTATTTTTCAATTCTTTTACATACTTTGACTATTTATTATAAACAAAATATTTAATATTATAATAATTATAAAATATTTAGATTTAGTTGTTTTAAAATTTATAATTAACTATTATAATAGTTCAATATATATTAATTATTATAGTTGATATTTTTAGTTTTTATAGTTAGTGTTGAGCGTTATTTTAAGTTTTTAAAATTATGTAGGTATACCTTTTTAAAATTTCTATATGTAAGTCCCGCCTAAGCCTCGCCTAGTACCGCCCCGCCTAAGCCCCGCCTAGTTTTTAAAAGGGCAAAGGACGGGGCTTAGGCGGAACCTAANCTAGTAGGGGCGGGAGGCGGGGCGGGGCTCCCGCCCCCAGATCCGCCCCGTTTGCATCCCTACGTACGGGTGCTCGAGGCGTTCGAGGCATGCGCTGGCCTCACGCACGGGCCTCGCAGGCCTCATCGGCCTCGTAGGCGGGTGCGGGCCTCGCAGGCCGCGCAGGCCTTGCGGGCCTCGCGGGCGCGTGCACGGCGTGAGAGCGCAACGCGGGCCACGTTTTTTTTCGCTCCGAATTATTCGGCTCGCGTATAATACGCGAATACGTTTTTTTATCAAAAGAATCGCGTTTTTTTCCGAATTTTTGGGAAAAATACGAATTTGATCATTTAATTCGTTTTTTCAAAAATTCGCGAATAATTCGCGAATTTACTAACATGGCGCCCAACGCCATGATATCAGAGTCGAGCGGCTACATCCTCTTAATCAAAATCAATTGTGTCGTGACCATATCGTGAAGTTGATAGTGGACTTCCGACTTAAAAGTTTGTTGACCACCACGTTTGCTTTTGCTACAAGGAAATAATTGTCAAGTCATAGTTAGGAATGCAAACAGGGCGGATTTGGGGGCGGGGCTGTTTGCGGATTTGGGGGCGGGAGCCCCGCCCCACCTCCCACCCCGACTACAAAAAGTCGCCCTCCCGCCCCCGAAATCCGTGACGGATGAAAATAGTTATCTTCATAATCCGCCCCGCTCATAACCCCGCCTTTGCCGACGCCCCGAATCCGCCCACCAAAATACGCGTGTGTAAGCCGTTGAGGGTATGGTACTGCTAGTAGACGGAGCAAAGAAGGGAATGGAGGCGAGGCGGAAGACGGCGGCAGCGGAGGCGAGGGAAAGCGGCAGCGGCCGCTCGGAGGCGAGGAAAGGGGGGCGGCCGACGCGAGGCGAGGGAAAGGCGGCCTGTCGGGAGGCGAGGAAAGGGCGGCAGCCGGTGGAGGCGACGGAAAGGGGTGGCGGCTGGTCGTGTTGGGGGAGGCGACTAGGCGAGGGAAAGGGGGGCGGCGCAGGCGAGGGGAGAAAATGGGTGGCGGCCGGCGGAGGGGAGAAAATGGGCTGCGGTCGGTCGTGTTGGGGGAGGAGTTGGGGTGGTCCTGGTGGAGGGGTTCTAGGATTGTGACTTGTGAGACATTTTATTAGGATTTTGCAAAATAAAAGCTAAGCTGCTAAATATAGTTAGATTTTTTGTAAATATATTAGTTTTCAGGGATATTTTAAAAAATATATAAATAATTTTTGGGGCGGATCATGGGCGGATCATGGCGAGACAGATTCGGAGTAGGATAAAAATTGCCCCGTTTTCTGTCCTGAATCCGTTTATTTCCTTCCGTTTACTGCCCCATTCGGGGCGGATCGGGGCGGGAGCTCCACCAGCCCGGATCCATTTGCATCCCTAGTCATAGTCCTTGATCAGCTGTAACCACTGCCACTATCATAAATTGAGCTTCTTCTGCGTAAACAAATATTTCAAGATTTTGTGATCGATGTAGAGCTCGCAACTATTTCAAGATTTTGTGATCGATGTAGAGCTCGCAGCGCTAGTTATAGAGGTAATGACTCAGACAACTTCAAGGCAAACACCATGGTTCCGACTCGTAAGTCATGCGTAGGCATGTTGCTGGCCAAAAGGCATAGGCAACAACTCCCCTCTTTTGCATCAAAACACACTCCAATACACAAATTGAAACCCTCGCCTCAGACGGAAAGAGCGAGGGTGGTCGGAGCATCCTTAAGTTGTAGCTCCAACTCAAACATTTAAACATCATAGAGTAAAACTAAAATTAAGCAAGAAGAACCCCATCTCAAAATTTAAATTGAATCGCCTTACACGCACACTATGATTATCTCAAGAATAATGTATTTCAATTAAGAAATTATTTGTCTTAGACAGATCGCTTTCTTATACTTCGTAAATTCTTTTCTACCAAAAAAAAGTAGCAGCTAATTTTTACCACATCTTCTCAGAAAGACCTACATCTTGAGATAATATGATATTTGAACAATTATATAGTTAAGATTGTGTGAAGCTAAATGAACAGGCAAATCATTGCTAAGTTATCTCGTGGCAACTTAATCAGCTATTCCATCATCCATTTGTCATAAATTAGATAAAGTAACAAAGTTATCAAATTGACATAAAAGAGTTTTGAGGCTTAATGCCCTCATTGAAACAACTATCTTCGAACACCAAAATGAACTTTTGGATCAGAGGGAAAAAAAAGAAAAATGTTGCAATTCGAAGCTTCTGCTTCTGCTTCTGCTTCTGCTTCTGCTATAACTAGGATTCTAAAAATAATTTGTGAACAAGTTGCAACTGCTTCTTCCAATAACGATTCGCTAACATGTTTCCGATGCGAAGTGTGATTGAAAACCAGTTGACACACAATTTTCAGATCTTCTTTCGGAGGTTATTAACAGGCGCTTAAGGAGCAATCATCTTTGCATTTCTATGACAAGCTAGTAATCTATCTAATAATCAAAAAACAGAAAAAATAAAAAAGAAAAAAAAGGACTTAAGTAATTATATGTCAAGCTCCTGCCTAAATTAGTAGTTCTATTGAAATGAAATGGTGAGAAGAACAAAAGAAAGCATACCTTTAATCAAAAACAAGATCAAACTGTTACCGAGCTACAAATTTTAAGGAATTCATCAATTTTAGCAGTATACAATTGAGGAAAGCTCCTGAAGTGGTCGACATGTGGCGACGAACCAAAATTGTAGGCATAAACATCTCTGCCTAATGTCTTCTGCTCCTTGATAAAGTTTTCAACAGATTCAGCAGGTATTACCCTATCTGCAAAACTGTAAAGATAAAGCTGAGGCCAAGAGGGCTGATTTTTCGAAAGAACGGATATAACCTTGCTCAATCTCCTGTCAAAGCAATAGTCAAACATTACCATTCAGGTTGAAGGTAAAAGTTCCTGTCAGAAGTTCGAAAAATTGCAAAAAAATCTGCAAGGTCAAGAGTTTGAGTACTGACTCAAAAGTTGGTAAGAAAAGTATGACAAGTCTATCTTGTTATGAACAAGGGCAAGATTTTGGGCACTTCAAATGTATGTCTAAGATAAGACTATGAAGTGCGATTGAATTACGGACGAATAAAGGTATTGACACCTCTTGCACTTTCAAGATCTTGCGAACAGGCAATAAACCTAACTTTTGAAATCGGTACCCTTCAATTTCGTTTAATGGTGCAACCAACCGTTCCATCTGAACATACATTTGTTTCCTGATAGTTCTTGTCACAAGTCTCTCACTTGGCAACAAAAAGGAACAGTACTGTTAGTCTATTACTCTCAATGCAGAAAAAATAAAAATTAGGGTGTTATTGGGAGTAAATGTAAAACCTTCAAAATACCAAGACCAACCATTCATGCTGAAATACATGACAGACATGTGACATGATATCATAAGGAAACCAACATATGCAAGTTTGATGGGGTAAATTGCACCATATATGAACATACAATGAGAGTGTATAAACTATAAGTTTTCATGGGTTAGTTTGCAAAAGCATGAACGTTATTGTTATCTCAGGTGAGAATAAACATACAAGCATGCTTGGGAACACAGCATAAAGGAATGGATGACTTACCGGTTTACATCAGGAAGACTCAGAACTATATTGAAAAACTTCAGTAGAAGTGAGAAGATGATAATTTCACCCAATGAGGGTCTGATGCTTTCATCGTTCAATTTGTGTAAACTAACGTCCTGTTTAGATCCTTCAAATGCTTCACCTGAAGAATACGTCAAAGAACTGCGCTTCTTCAACAGGGCAGCACAAAATCCTGCAGCCCAGACCTGAATCCATAAATAACATGAGAAATTTCTAGGATATTTTTAGTTTTCTACTAGCAAGTTAAACTGTAAAACCCAATTTAAAGAAATTTAAACAGCCAAAAAAAGAAATCTAAATTTTGAAAAACCTTAACACTAGTCTAGTAGCACTAAAATTTGTGCAGAAAATAAAATTTAGTTACATGTGGTAGCTACTGGCAGTTGTGATTACTATAGGGACAAATTTCGGTCCTATTTTCTAAAGGAAAAGGCAGCAAAGCAACTTTTGGCCTTGTGAAGATATTTTAATAGGATTTTTAATGTGTTGAATCAGAATTCCCGCTTATATTTATTGTAATATTACTCTCTTATGTTTCAACCCAAAAAAACTCGAAACAAACATGCGAAAGTATAAATTCAAGTATTATAAATAACCTGAGGGCTTATCTCTGCTGCAGCTCCAGAGTCAACAATACATCCTTTAATCTTCTCAAGAATATCAGCCCTTGACTGCTGCAGGTTGTCAAGTATGACACCATAACTGGAGATCCACCATAAAAATATTCTTAAGCAACAAAAAAACTAAGTACAAGAGTCCGGCTGCTATGCTATCGATAGCACCAAACACTTGGTGCTAGCAAGTTTTCTGCCGTTAGATTAACCCCTATGATTATTTTTACCCGTTAGATTATACTGTTCAACCAACTACTTACTCAACCCTAGGGGGCCCACATCATCCTAACCGCACATTTCTTAATCCAAGGGCTAAAAAACTAATAGCACCAATAACTTGGTGCTATTGATGGTATTCCGGCCTAGTTCCTAAGTACAATAGTGAGCACATATAAAGATACACAATTAATGGAAGGAAAGACAGGAAAGAAAATGTTCTCCATTAAGTATTTGAGCAGCTTTAATGGTCAGGAAGAGAAATTGCCACAGTTCATTGATTATATCTACCAAATTAAGAGAGCTTCTTATTATGTTTAAACTCATAAGCAATAGCTTTTCTATATGACGATTCTTAAAGCAATTTTTATTGGAACGAGTTTATAAAAGGTGCTTCAAACAATTACTCAAGAGAATACTTACCCTCCAAAAACTGAATTTTCGTGTATACTCTCAGAAGGAACTAACTTTTTGGGGAAGATTGTTCGAAAAGCTGATCCCATTGGGAGAACAAATTATAATGCTCAAGACATCTAGGCAGCAACTTGTCATTCTGGTATGGAATGACAAAAACCTCTTTTCTCACAATTACTTATCCTGTAAGTGCCAAGACTAACTTCAGCAGTAACTGCTAATAAGTTATGAATTGATTGCTAGGCCTTCTTAGGCTTGTTTCGTGACCCTCTTGTAATTTAAGCACCTTTATATGGTCATCAGGGAAACAGCATGTAAAAATGCTAGGAGACTGCCCATCAACCCAAAAATACGAAACCTACTATCCTACTTTTAACCTTTAACCTTTTAATTCATCTTCATCACATTATGAACGTACAAAAGATCCAATTTATCATTTTCTGAAAGGTATATAATCCTAGTATCCTTCGTCCACGCACAATGGTAATTCAAATTTCTACTCTATGTTTCCGTGTTAGACTTTTCTTCTGACAAAAAGTTGTTTAAACTACCTGAAGATCTTAATTGAAGTGTGAAACATTAGAAAATTTAATTGGTGCTAAATTGATTTAGCTGCTAACCACCTTTTTCTTGCTGTATAAACTAAAATTGAGAATTAGTGACACCAAATAAGAAAGCAAGTAGTTTTGTCCAGCTTCATTACAATACGAAGTTGAAAGGCAGCTTAATTTGATGGATTTTCCTGGAGTAAGTCAACAAAGAATCAACAAAGAAAAAAAAAAAAGTTAACCTATCAATGCTATATTACTTTACATTATCCATTAGAAGTTAGTGTTCTAAAAAGCGGTATTTGTTGCTACCAATGCGGTAAAATATGCAGTTCAGAAAACCTTCCACAGCACGTATATGATATGCGGTGACTTCTGGGAGTGGAGTGGATTAGCCAGGGGAAAAAGGTGGATTGGATTAGGATATTAGTTTGATGCTTTCACAACAATAGAAGCTCCAAAGGAGCCGCAAGCCAAATAGAGAGAGAATGAGAAAATTTGTGCATGTAATGCTGCAACTTATATAAAGGAGTTGGGTATGTCTAAGATAAATAAGGAATTTTTGGTAGCTAATGAGTGAAGTGATAATTATGGAACGATAATCAGCCTAGGTTAGATAAAAGTATGCTAATTTATTAAGCATGCCTTTGAAATTATTTTGTTGAAACAGTCTATAAACTACTAAGTTACATTTGAAAGCCTCAACCGAGAAAGCAAACTTGATACTCTCGCCGGATATGCAATATATTTGCCAGCACGAGTTCTGAAATAGATTACTTTCTTTTGAATACCGTACTCTTTTGATATCCTATTTGCATCTATTTCCCTCTCCCCAAGGTCAGTTTATAGGTATCTAACACTAAGTCCTTGATTGTAATTTAGTAATCTAAACTACTTCCAAATTTTTCAATATCTGGCTTTCATCTAAATTAATCTTTAAGGGCAGGAATCCATCCCATTTAAGCATCAATGTTTGAAATAGCATGAGGCGCAAAAAGGTACAAAGGCCTTCTAAATACTAGGCGCGAGGTGCGCGCTTCAAGAAGGTGAGGCGCACATTTAATAAAACTTAAATACTCTTACCAAGCCTAGTTTAAATGGATGTTTTACATAAACAAAATTTCAAAATAGCCATACAAAAATAAAATAATTATAAAAAAGCAAAAAAATCACATATATAAATGTTCTTAAAAAAAATTTAACTTTCAATTTAAAAGTGCTTACTTCTTGCTTCTTGCCGCTGCTTGTTACCATTGGGGGTGGAAGAGAGAATGACCAAGAGAAAAAGGAAAAAAAAAACTGTTTAAATTAGGAAGTTTTTTTTTTCAGTTTCTTAATATTTTATAATATATTGAAAAACCCAAGACTTGAAAACCCAAATTCTAGACATATTAAATGTAAATATCAGGAGGCATGTCTGAAGCGCGCACCTCATTCTCTACGGCGCTGAGGTGTGCCTTTTCAAACACTGAATAAGCATTTTATCAAAAAATTCTAAGCCAACAAAACAACAACAAAGCATGCCTTCACTCATTTCAAAACTCACTACTTGGTGCAATCATATCTATACAATTAAAACCTTTAAGATCACAAAGACACATGGACATAGAAGAAGTAAAAAAAAAAAGAAGATGGAAATCCTATGTGATTGAAGAGCACCTACGTTAGTAAAATTAATATTTCTTTCTAACCGATAAAAAATTCACCCCATTTGAGCATTATATCAAACACTTCTTCGACAAAGCGGCCACAGCTCCTCACTGCATTATGCAAACAAATCCCTAATAAAACAAAAAAGACAAAAGTAAATCGATCGAAGAGCACCTACGTGAGCCACCCGGTGTTGCTGAAGGTGTGAAATATCAGGTACCGCTCTCTCCCGTCCCCGTCCTTCTCCGCGCACCAATCTGCGATCTCCCTCGCGAACCTTCCGATCCTCTCCTCGATCCTCCGGCCCAGATCAAACCCTAGCACCTCCCTGACCGGAACCACGAGCTGCACCGACCGGATCCCCCTGGCATTGTAGATCTCCGCGTACTTCCTCAAATGCCTCTGCTCCGCGCCGAGCCACCCGAGGAGGACCACTGTAAAGGTCGCGCCTCTGTCGCCGCCGAACCCTAGATCGTGCCCCTGTGGGGAACCATCGGGGAGGAGGCCCCATTGGGAAGAGCCATGGGCGGGTTCGAGGGAGGAGAGGGAGAGGGAGAGGGAGAGGGAGAGGGGGGAGAAGGGGTGGGAGCGGGGAGAGGGAGAGGAAGAAGGAGAGGAGGGGAAGGGGAAGGGGAAGGGGAAGTGTCGTTGGGTGGATTTGGAGAAGGGGAGGTGGGAGAGGGATTTAGGATTAGGGTTTGGGAGGGAGATGGAGCGGAGGACGGGTGGAGGAGGGAGGGGGATGGGGCGACGGAGGGCGGCCGTGGAGGCGAGCAGTCGGACCGAGGCTTCCATCTTCGGACTGGGAGCGAATTTTGGAACTAGCCAGACTGTTCGGAATTGTACAGGTGGGTGAAAACAGTTGGAGCCGTTGTCCGTTGCCTGGTCCTGTTTCACCATATCATCAGCCCCGTTGACCACCATTTCACTGTTCCATCCATCCGTCCATGTATCCACCTCTTTCCTTAGATAAATTCTTATTCTCAGCCATCGGCACATCATGTTGGAATATTTCAGGTAATCATCGTCCGATACTGTGCTCCATAAAAACTTTCTTGCAGCTTATACGGAGGCTTCCACTTTCATGCCTCGAATTCAAAGTTTTGTACGGTACTTTATTGCTGTTACGTTATTTAAATGACGCACTAAGTTAACGATCCGGCCGGCTTCCCTAGTCCTGCCAACCAATCCAATGTGTAAGAAATGTTTAGAATCCGATTTTCATCTATTTTCACATGTAACTTTACAAGTGTGGTTTAGGCCAAGACTTTCTATTGAATAGACATCCAACGTTGAACATGTTTGTACGCAAGGATTTAAGTGCTGCGGTACGAGATCGTGCCGGAAACTTGCCGTTACGGTACTGCACGATGCGTGCTGAGTCGTGCCGATGCGTGCCGGTTAAAAAAAATTCTTGTGTGCCGACACATAATAGTATGAAATATTTATTTTCTTTAGCAACAAAATATTCTAACTATTTATTATGTCTTTTTATCACATCTTTTGAACTTTATTGAGAAAATTACTTACTAATTTAAAGAATAGAGGGTTTTGAGCTGTGTCATCGACATGGGGTCTGTATCGTGCCGGTATCTTGTTGGCACGGTGCGGCACGGTGGATACGACCCGTACCGACGGGCATTTAAAATCTTGTTTGTACGCATATTCACATAGGAATCTATGATTTTCCACTTCGTGAAGATAGAGCACTTGCTGAATCTACATCACGGGCGATATGGAAGGCATGAAATGTTGTTGTTTTTTAAAATTCTAAGTCTTTTTCTATGTAGATCATCTCTTTTGCATCTTAGCTTGCATTTTTTTTTCAAATATAATACACTTTTGTCTTCAGAAAACCGCCAAGAATCATGTTAGCCAGCCCAATGTATCAGTTTTGATGTTTTGTATCTAGATAGATTCTTTCTATCAAGTTTCCTCAGGCACAAAAAGGATGGGATCCATTGTCACACCTCGGGCCACAACAGAAGTCTAATCCGGGCATGTGCATAGATACCCCACGCGCCCAAAGACGCTCTCATGCACACGAAGCGTGAATAACATCCAATTTAAACTACTTTTATACAAAAGATGAAATTCTTATTGATAAGTATCCAGAGCATAAATATCAACTACTACTAAAGTAGAAATAGTTTACATCCATACATCACGTCCAAAATAGTTATATAATTTTTCTCATCAACTCTCAAGTTAATACATAGCTATAACCATAATTAGTACATTGTATAGCTCCCCAAAATACAAGGGTCAATCTCTACTCATTCCAAATAGGTGAAAGAGCTCTAGCTATTACACAACTCTCTTTTTACTATCCAAGGCTTTCCAAGTACCTGAAGAGTATTGAAAGAAAAATACTAAACTATGGGCATGAGAACTATAAAATATAATTCTTAATGAGTACCGCCACCGAAAAGGGCGCGCTACGCCACTAAGTGAACTAAGGCATCAGTAGTAAGAGAAACTAGATATAGTTTAAGATAATCATAAGAATGGTATAATACTACGTACTATATCTGTATACTACATGAAGTAGAAGGAATTTTGTCTTAACTTTCAACCATGCATCAATTTGGTTTAAAATAGCCCAATATCAATACTTACCCAATCTCTGGAGGACCTACACAGAGTACCATTCGAGCTTGCGCTGTGCCTTATGAACCATGTTTAGGCCCCCATAAAGGAGAGTTGTACCTTACAGCAGTCACTCAATCGGCGCTCAAAAAGCAACTGCGAGCCTGCCCGCAATGGCTAACCTCTGAGGTGCCATAGTTTGTATGGAGTGACCTTTACAAGTAATGTGTTAGTTGAGTTCAATTTGGCTTTTGCAAACTTTAGTCTCATGCATAATACTCAAAGCCACCAATCCCAGATACTTAACCCAAGGTAAATAAAAGTTTCTTCATTTTAATACTATATCTCAACATGTCATTTATAGATTGTGTGAACAAGTAATCTCAATATATGTCCAAATCTAGTAAGAAATTCTTTTATCTCAATTTGACTAATATGATATAGAGAATAGAAAAAAAAAATCAAATATTACTAATTGTTGTAACATTTTTATTTTTATTATTAAATGTGAAAATTTTAATTGCGATAACCTATGCAAGTAAAGTTACACTATATATACTTGCATCAAATGAAAGTTAATGTACATATATTTACTTCTTAATGCTATTTACTACATGTTTGTAACCATAGATTTTAATTCTTAAACACATAATTGTTGTAGTTAATATCGTGTAACCCCTACTCTTTTGAAGCCTATATAAAGAGGCTTCTCTATTCACTTTAACACAACACAACTCAAAAAAGGACAACGAAAAGAAAAATAAAAGCCTACTTCTATTATACTTGTGAGAGAGAAAAGGTAAAAAAAAAAAAAATGTTTCTTTTGGTAGAGCTTTGGGCTAGCTCAGTTGGTGAAGCCACACGACGAGGGTCAAGCCGTTGTATCCTAGAGGGGACAAGTCAGTGCTCTAGTGCATGGTTCAAAGACTTTGCCAACCGTAGAGGGCTTGAATCTCCTTAAAGAGAGCGTGATTTTCGTGCCTCGGTTTGATTAACTCGTCGACACTTTTTATATTATTTTATAGCTAACCTCTATTTTTTGAATACATACACCAACAATTTTAAGGAGATTCAATAATGGAGGCTACATGCGAAAAGTTCAAGGATACTGTCGGAGATCTCAACAGGCCCTTCCGCTTCAATGGAAACCACTTAAAGAGGTGGAAAGGAAAAGTGTCATTCTACCTTAATTTACTTAAAGTTGCATATGTCCTCGCGGAGAAGAACCCGAAGAAAACAAGTACTGACGATATAAACGAAGACGAATTTCTCGAACACTACGAGAAGACTGAAAAATATGAGAAGTATGAGTACAATTGTCGGTATTATCTTCTCAACTGCCTTGCAGATGAATTTTATGATTATTGTGAAAATACTTACTCCTTTGCAAAGAAGATTTGGAAGGCATTGCAGCTTACGTATGATATAGAGCAAGGTGGTGCAAAGAAGTATGCTGCTAGTCGCTTCTTCCGCTACCAGATGGTCGAAGGAAAGTCTGTGGTGGAGCAAGTTCAAGACTTTTAGATGATCGCCCATGAAGTTCAATATAAATGAGTCATTTTGGAGATAACTTGATCATACTGAGGATCATCGACAAGCTACCACCATCATGGAGGGAATTCCAAACAACCCTTCGGCACAAGCAAAAAGAGATGTCTCTCAAGACATTAATTGCGCGCATTCGCGTGGAAGAAGAGGCAAGAGATCAAGATGCACTTGAAGTAAAAGAGAATAATGCTAGTGCTATTAAGGTAAACTTAGTATCTTCTAATTCTTTACCTAATAACAATCGTTCTAGAAATACATACTTGAAACCTAAGAAGAAAATTGGAAAGAATAGTAGTAGACCTCAATTTATAAAAAATAACCAAGGACCTACTTCTTATATGAAAAATATAGTTTGCTATGTCTGTGGCAAAAGTGGGCATATTGCTCGAATTTGCAAATACCAGAAACATAAAACTTTACCTCAAGCTAATGTTATCGAGGAGCCACTTGTGGCGATGATAATAGACATATGCTTAGTGGAGAATGCTGAAGGATGGTGGGCAGACTCTGGTGCCAACAGGCATGTCTGTACGATAAAACTTGGTTTAAAACATATACTCTTTATGAACAACTAAGAAGTATTATACTTGGTGATTCACATACTTCTAAAGTTTTAGGAAGTTGTGAGGTCGAATTAAAATTTTCTTCTGGAAGGGTGCTTATCTTGAAAGATATGTTGTATACACCCACGATTAGGAAGAACTTGATGTCAAGTTTTCTTCTTAATAAAGCTGGCTTCAAATAGACCATCGAGTATGATTAGTATGTGATTTTCAAGAATGGAAAGTTTGTAGATAAAGGTTATGTATGCGATGGAATGTTTAAACTAAATATTGAGAATAAAGCATCATCTACTTCTGCTTACATATTTTCTTTTGTGAATTTTTGACATGCTCGTTTGTGTCATATTAACAATAGATATGTTAGCTTGATGAGTAGTTTAGAATAATTTTCATACTGAATAGTGATTTTGATAAATGTGAAATATATAGTAAGTCAAAAATCACTAAATGACATGATAAGAGTATTGAAAGAAGTACCAAATTACTTGAGGTAATTAACAATGATATTTGTGAATTTGAAGGTACTCTACCTCATGGAGGAAATAGATATTTTATCGCTTTTATCGATAATTTTTCTAAATATACTTATGTCTATTTATTAAAAAATAAAAGTGATGCTTTTGACAAATTTAAAGATTTCCTTCATTAAGTAGAAAATCAATTCCGTAAAAAGATAAAAGGAATTAGAAGTGATCGAGGTTGTGAGTATAAATCTATGGGATTCAACTCTTTTGTTCAGTCTTTAGGAATTATCTACGAGACTACTGCTCTATATTCGCCTTCCTCTAATGGCGAGTAGCTGAGAGAAAAAATATAACACTTATTGAGCTAACAAATACTATGATAGTGTACCCTTAAATCTTTGGAGTGAAACCATTTTAATTGCATGTTATATCTTGAATCGCGTACCACATAAGAAGTCTAAGGTGACACCTTTTGAATTGTGAAAAGGGTATAAGCCAAATTTGAAATATTTTAAAGTGTTGAGTTGTCTAGCATATGTGAGGCTACTAGACCCTAAAAGACGCAAATTGGGTGTTAGAGCTGCCACTTGTATATTTCTTAGATATGCTTTGAACAGTACAGTCTATAAATTTTTAGACATTGAAAATAATGTGATTTTTGAATAAAAAGATACTATTTTTCATGAAGAAAAGTTTCCTTATACATCGAAAAATAGTGGGGGTCAAGATTTTAAAAGTATTTCAAATAAACTAAGTTTTTCAAACTCATTTTTACAAAATAAAAAACAATATGTTTTTGAACCTAGAAGAAACAAACGAAACAGAATAGAAAATTTTTTTTTGGCCCTGATTATGTTCTAAATATTGAAGAAAATCTACTTTCTTTACAAAAAGCTTTATCTTCAAATGATGCAATTTTCTGGAAAGAGACTGTATTTGATAAGATGGAATTCCTAATTTCTAATAAAATATGAAAATTAGTGGATTTACCTCTAGACTGTACAACAATTGGTTGTAAATGGGTCCTCAGAAAGAAGTGGAAACCGAATGGGAATGTAGACAAGTATAATGCTAGACTTGTCGCAAAAGGTTATAAACAAAAAAACGATCTAGACTTCTTTGATACCTTTTCTCCGGTTACTAGAGTAACATCCATCAGAGTTCTAATTGCTATTGCTGCAATTCATGACATACAAATTCATCATATGAATGTAAGAACTGCCTTTATGAATGATGATCTAGATGAAGAAATTTATTTGGACCAGCCTGAGGGGTTCATTAAGGCTGGATAAGAAAATAAAATATGCAAGCTAAATAAAGCCCTTTATGGCTTAAAGCAGGCATCCAGACAATGGCATGAAAATTTTTATTTTTGTATGATTGAGAATGACTTTAAATTAAATGCGTGCAACAAGTGCATCTATTACAAAACTTTTAAAAAGTTGCATATTATTGTTAGCCTTTATGTGGATGATTTGTAAATTTTTGGCTCTAATTTAAATATATCAATGAGACAAAAAATATGCTAAGTCATTATTTTGAAATGAAGGATCTTGGTGAGGCTAACTTTATTTTGGGTATAAAAATTACCAAAACAGCATATGAGATCTTTCTTGATTAGTCGTATTATGTTGAGAAAATTTTAAGAAAGTACAACTTTTTTAATTGCAAGCATGTGACAACACCTTTTGATTCGAGTGTTCACTTATTTCTTATTAGAAGTGAAAATGAAATTTGAATCAAAAGGAATATGCTAGTGTGATTGGAAGCTTGCGGTTTGCGACTGATTGTATGATACTTGATATTGTATATGCAGTAGGGATACTTAGTAGATTTACAAGCAAGCCAGGTACAGAGCATTGTATGCTATGAAACGTGTGATGAGATATCTCGTTGGTACCAAAACTTATAGCTTGTTTTATAGGAAGTATCCAGCTGTAATTGAGGGTTACAGTGATGCTGACTGGAATACCCTATCAGGTGATTCTCTCTCTACCACTGGTTATATTTTTACCTTAGCAAGTAGTGCTATATGCTGGAAATCTAAAAAGCAAACTATTCTTGCTAACTTAACTATGGAAGTCGAGCTTATTGCCTTAGCTTCAGATAGCGAGGAAGCTTGTTGGTTGAGAGACTTATTGTCTGAGATTCTATTTGTGGAAAAATCAGTTCCATATGTGTTAATACATTGTGATAGCACTGCTGCTATTGGTAGAGTAAGAAACTGTTATTATAACGGTAAATCCATATCCGTGAGAAGAAAACATAGTACAGCTGTGAGATCATATATGGATAATGGAATTGTCAGTATAGATTATATTAAATCTATTGATAATTTGGCAGATCCATTAACCAAGGCCTTCGAAAGAGAAAGAATCTGGAGCATATTAAGGAGGATAGGGTTGAAGCCTATAACAGCATGAACCACGTATGAGGATCCCCAACCCAATGATCAGAGATCCTGAAAATTGGGTTCAATGGAAAAAATGAATCATGTGGCGGTCGTAAAGAATGCACAATATATATAGATTTATATGATCACATCTTTACCTATCCCTATAATGTGGGTGCATTCATCCTGTAATAAAAAGAAGGTTGAGTTTTTACTCTTAATGAAATTTGTGGCTCTTATGAACAAGGTGTTAAATTACAGAAGCACATTTGACGGATTTCACTTATGTGAGCATGGAAGTAAGGCCGCTTTCTATGAGAATGGGCTTATTCTCAAATATGCTCATGAAAATCAGGATCAGCACAAGACTGTAACGTGCTAGCTAATAAAGCTCATATCAACACCTAAATTGTTATATGTGAGCAGTGACTCTCTATTTTCCTTAAGCAGCCAAAGTTCAAGTTTGATACCACTCTGGCTCTGGAGTAGAGATTACTGTTTCTCTAAATTAAGGTTTAATGCAGAGCACACCTTTGTTATGTATAACGGTCCCTTTTTGGCCATCAAACTCTCATATATGTCTAATAATAAAAATGAGTAGGGGAATGTTATAACATTTTTATTATTAAATGTGAAAATTTTAATTGTGATAACCTATGCAAGTAAAGTTACACTATACTTGCATCAAATGAAAGTTAACGTAAGTATATTTACTTCTTGATGCTATTTATTACATGTTTGTAATCATAGATTTTAACTCTTAAACACTTAATTTTTGCAGTTAATATCGTGTAACTCTTACTCTTTTGAAGCCTATATAAAGAGGGCTTCTCTATTCACTTTAACACAACACAACTCAAAAAAGGACAACGAAAAGAAAAATAAAAGCCTACTTCTATTATACTTGTAAGAGAGAAAAGGTCACAGAAAAATATTTCTTTTGGTAGAGCTTTCGGCTCATCTACTTGTGCAGAGTTGGTGAAGCCACACAATGAGGGTCGAGCCGTTGTATCATAGAGGGGACAAGTCAGTGCTCTGCTACATCGGTTCAAAGACTTTGCCAACCGCAGAGGGCTTGTATCTCCTTAAAGAGAGCGAGATTTTTGTGCCTCGGCTTGATTGACTCATCGACACTTTTTATATTATTTTGTAGCTAACCTCTATTTTTTGAATATATACACCAACGCTGAGTAGATGTCCATATCTTAACATGAAGAGTAAATATTTTGACTATCAACATGCTATTTAGAAAAGAGATGTTTATCAACATGCACAAGAGCTACACTTACATATGTTACATAATGCATAAATTAGAGAACATACAATCAACATGCATATAATCACAATGCTATATTTCATGCCAACAATGAGGGTTTCTGATGTCTTGTTCATCAAGGAATCAAGATCAATCAAGAAGTTGATGTCATAGAAAGAGTTCACCGATTTGATTAAGTCGAACCCATTGGATAGTTGGCAAAACCCTTTAATTTCTTAAACCAAGTTGTCCCATCCTCTCTTTTAACCCTATGATATTTTTTTGAGTGATGAAAATCTCCAAAAATTCTCATACCAAAATTTCTCAAAAGCTATATAAAAAATAGATAGAAAATACATTACCTAAAGAAAATTTTGAAATTACTCCAAATCAATGTGACACCCCAAGATTTGGAACAGCCCTATTATACAAGATATAATAGGGCTAAACCTCTTGATCGGCTATAGCATTTTGGGCGGTGGCTAGGCCGATAGGCCCAAGCGGTTAAGAGGGTTAAGCATGCTAGAGCTAGATAGTTCTAGGATGGGTGACCCCCCTGGGTAGCAGGGCGTTATAGTTGGTATCAGAGTCACTCACCAGTTGGAAGTGTGGTATAAATCTCGACTGAGTTAAGATTATACAATGATTATAGCGCGGCCAGCTAACAACTGTTGTTGGCAGAGCGTGGGCCCCCACAAGGTCGACTGAGGCTAGGGAGATGTGTCTCACATTACCTGGTGTTTGTGAATGTGCTTGAGCCTGACGAGAACATAAGGAATTAAAAGCAAAGAGGGAGGATGTGACACCCCATGATTTAGAATAGTCTTATATATAAGATACAATAAAGCTTAAATTCTTCACTCGACTATAGAATTTTGGGTAGCAGCTAGGCCCAAGAGGTTGAGAAGCTTAAACGTGCTAAAGTGTCACGCCCTAGGGTCTTTTTTGAAAGCCGATTCGAAATCGGACTATCTTTATATATTAGAGTAAGCGAAAAACTACCCTTTTTTTGTTTCATTTAAAACCTTGACCCCTAAGGGTGGAACAGACCCCCCACAAATATAGGAGATTTTCGAAATAAATGGACAGCGTCTTTCCTATATTTGCACGGCGTGGCACATGTACAACTGTAAATCATGACCTCTACTCACACAAACAATAATCACGAGTAACAAAGATTATCATTCCACAAGTTTCACATCATACAGCTAGCCATCCTTAGTCACTACTATTCCACATTAATTTCACATTCATTCATAGATGTTGAAAATGTCTTCCACACGAAGACTTCCATTTTAAAGCTCTAATTCTGCGAAAAATCTCGAGAAAATAATTTAAAAATGTTTCCCACACGAAAACCATTATTTTGAAAATGCTACCACGAGGGGTAGAAAATCATTGATAGAAATCCGAGTCTAAAACTGCATGTGTTCAAAAACCACGAATGATTGAAACCATGAGTATCCAAAACACATGAAAACATCATCCAAAAATCTGCAAGTATAAGACATCAACCAAACCACATGTATCATCTACTATCTGGTGTACGGGTGAACTATACTATCACATGTATGTCTATGCTAAGTATGAAGTAATCAAGAACGTATACCGTAGGTCGACACCATTATGACCGCCCACTAACTACGGCCTCACGTTGCGTCCCAGCCAATCCCACCCGCGTCACCTGAAAATGTGGGGGGTGAGAATATGTAAACAAGTCTCCCCCTTCCAGTGGGTACTGCAAGCCGACGAAGGCAAGCTGTACCCACCGACAAATAGAGGGAAAAACAACAATAGTAACAAGTAAATCGAGTATGATAACAATAAATATTATCCACTGATAATCACCAAAGAAGCTACTACTGTAAAGCGAGATAATAAAGCGACGACCAACTATAATCAATAGTCAAACTAGTGTAATAGCATGAAAATTGAACTGGAAACAACCATAATAATGGTATGAATAACTGTTACTACAAGGAAGATAGAGAAATGACTATGCGTCAACTGCAACTGATAGCACAAGTATATTTCCTTTCTTTACTACTTATGCCTGATTAGACCTATTGAAAAAGTCGGCGAGGTCGGCGGTCGAACCCACTGGAAACTTTTTTTAGTTCTCACCCTATTGTTTTGCAGATTCTAGCACTAGTGGAGCGGTCGAGGATCATGAAAGGGCATAGCGCCCTAGGTAGAGGACCTCCATGTCTTAGTTCTATCCTATGTTGCTATTTGTATATGATCAGAGAACTCGTAGAGGACATATTTTGAGAGATGAAAAATGTATGTAATGGCAACTGAAAAAAGTTATATTTTGGCTAATGTAATTAAAGTATGGTTATTTGGTTGTAATAGCTAGTTATTACTCTCACTCGCTGATGTATATTTGCCCTCGTGCAAATCATGTATATTGTTGTTTCTCTTGGGCAAACTCTTTATACATATTGTTGTTTCGCCTTGGGTAGACAGGGGAGGCTTTGTCCATTAGGCGGTCTGTGCACGCGCCCGAACCGACCAAATACGCCGTCCCAGGGAGTGACATATTGCATGGGCTATGATCCGATCCTGCTGCATGAGCACGTATTCTAATTCAAACCGTGAGACATCGCACTAGACTGTGAAGTCCTAACCAAGCTACCCAACATCTGTATCTACGAGACCTTGTCGCTGCCATCCTCAGACCCTAGCGATCGATGTCCTCAACAACACAAAACATCGGTCTTTAGAAGACCCAGGGGCACCTGTCACCCATGATCGAATCATCAACTCCTTCACCATGACATTGATGATGAGCCATGCCGCATCATATGTTGTCGCGCACGACGGCTTCTGAGCTAACAACCAGGCTTATGTCACATGTCGGACATAGTTTACACCTTTCGGTAGCATGACCGAGATCGCCTTACTTAACACACCTCTCAGTTGTGCAAGTCACTGCTACTAGGCTGGCAGGCGACCAAGCCCACATCAAAACATCAACTATATGCAGTGCTTATAGATTAACTACACAAGTACTGTTTGGGAATTACACAGGTCTCACCACTGGTCAAAGATGGCCACAACTCTAGCTTTCCTACAAGGCATTCTATAGAGATTGTCTCGCAAAAAGATACATCGACCCAATCATGATACTCCCAAAAGGGATAGGGTACTTTGTCCCAACTTTCAACACAGATCCATCGCCAACAACAAGTTGGAGAAGCGACACGTGAACCAAACCAACCATTACTTCTAAACCGCACCGTAGTGCACCATAACACCTTCGAAACATCAACTTCGCAAGCTGATTTTCGAAGCTAGACCAGCTTTTGAGCCTACTTCCAAGGAGTCCTACGGCTCTCCATGATAACAGACGGTAGCCCGCCACATAAAATCGCCACCCTCACAAGCCAGTGCGATTGCAACAAGAATGCCAAACTTCAGCGAACCAGCTACTAATCCTCCGAGATTCCCAAGTAATCCCAAGCAGTAGCTCATGACATGCCAAATGCCTACCGATCCCACAACACACCAATCAAGGTGTTGGGGTAACCGCACACGAGGTGTGCACAACAAAAACCCACACTAGAACTACGTCCCAAAGCAGTTCCAAAGCACCTCACCGGGCATGTGAATCGGCAGATAGTCAAAGCACCTGCACTGATAATTCAGTGAGTGACAACCTGTAATACACTGAATTTTTGCAAATTGCAGGGTTCGAGTGTGTGGAATGATGTGTGGATCAATTCTACATATTCTAAAAGGTTAGAACAAGTTTTTGAAAAAGTTAGAGGTTGATTGGAATGCTAAAAGTGAGAAAATGCATTGATCTGCGAAAATCAGCATTTTTCTGCTTGTTGTACCGGTACAGCCATCGCCTTGTACCGGTACAACATTGACAGATTCGTGGCAATAAGGCTATTTTGGTCATTTCACACTTGATCTCTATCTTTAAGACCCCAGCTCGACCAGGGATGCTCAGTGGAGCTTGCTGGAGTCCAGAGAAGTGTTCTCCCATCTTTCTCTTTCTCTCTCTCTAGGGTTTTTCTCTCTCTACAACAAAATCGCCGATTTCGCTCGTTTTCGTCGTCGCGCGCGTTCTTCGCTGGTTGCGAGCGTCGCAGCGCCTTTGTGCACGTGCAAGAGAGCGTTTTGGAAGGCTTTTCGCAGCCCTGAACCAGTAGCTCACTGGTGGGAAGTCTAAGAAGGTAATCGGCTCAACTTTTCCGTTATCGACGTTTTATTAGTCGCTTTGAGTATGGAATTCGAGTTTATGCTTCTAGCTATATTCTTCTGAGGTTTCAGCAAGTATAAATGGGTTTTTTAGTTGCGGCTTAACCTCCTTAAATCTGGGATAAGCTACTTTGAAGCTCGGTAGAGTTAAGTAGGTCTTTTTGAAGCGATTTCGGCACCTTATGCGACTTGTTAATGCAGTTTTATATGTTGTCTTCGCAGCAGGTTTTTGAACCTATTTGAATGTAATTAGTGACCTTGGGGAGTAGTGTGGAAGGTGTTTTAACCTGAGGAAAGCAAGAATTTCAGGTAGAAACTGAAATTTTATGATTCCGACGTGTGTATATTAATCTTTGACGATTTTGACGCCGTATTGATGTTGCTCGCAGCAATAGCGCTTTTGACCTTGGGATCATTTTCTGTTGGCATTGGAATGTCATTAGGGGCTTAACTTGAGGTATATACTTAGCCCAAAAACAGGGAATTAAGTTTCCACTTTGTACTTATTGCGAATTTTGCCGAAATTGGAGTTTTGAGTAATCGTCATGGCGCGACTTTCTTATCTTGTTTTCAGCAGGATCGGAGCCTTGTTGAGCAGTATATTGGGAATTCTTGTGGTTGATTGGAGCTTCATAATAGGTGGGTCGGACCTAACCAGAGCAAGTGGAGCTCCCCTATGTTCTATATGTGCTATAGAATTGGTGTTGTTGTGCGCTTTTGCGTTTGATATAGGACTTGAGAAGTAAAATTGACTTGAAATCTCTATAAAGTAGAGAACACATATACATGAAAGTATTTATATTTATATTCAATTCAGTTGAATGACTTATGAACAAGTGTAGGATGCACTTATAAAGTAGAGAACAATGACATCTCTTGACTCGACTCCAAAGTAGAGAACTATGACATGCTTAAGACTATGTTGCTAGTGCCATAATAGTGGAAAGATTATAATGCCATGTGATTTAGCATTACTCTTACATGTTTACAATCTAGTGGATACTAGTTCTTGTTACTATTCGGGTATTGGAATTCCGATCAGAAGATCGAGGGTAAGAACATTACAAATGAAAACATGATAATTGAGACCTGTGGATTGTGAAATAGGCTTGCTTGCCATCGTGCTCATTCGCACATGCTTGTGAGGGTCGCTCCCTACAAGCTGGCACTCCGGAGTTGGCCTACGCGACAGTTGCTCGCCCGTGCGGGATTGGGTGCCGAAGTAGATTGCCGTGGGGAGTGTATACTACCACGGGGCCATTAGGCACGGCGCAAGCTGGACTACCTTGGGTAGGTCCCTGTGTATGAAAGGAATGTGCTAAAGGACATTGGACAGTAATGAATGATCACCAGTCATTGTGTATAGTTTCTGCTTACACATTCATATTTATGTTCATGCTTACAGTAGCTGCTATGTTTTATTGTTTAATTCATTCCTGTAGAAAGCTATTACATGTTGTTTACATCCTTATTACTTGCTTAGCATTGGAAAGGTACCCTGCAATTACATGCTCATTACTTGTTAGCATCATGCAATTATTGCTTTCGCTTTCATTTAGTACATCATGAGCCTAGTGGTGTAATTCGCCGAGGCTGGCGGCTTACCCACTGGGAACTATTGTTAATAGTTCTCACGCCCTTTTTATGGTTGTTTTTACAGAGCCATCTACAGGAGAGGCTAGGGATCGTGGCAAGGGAGTCGCGTCTAGCTAGACTTTGCTAGGAGCGTGCTAGTCAATCACCTTGCTACTCGGGCTACGGCCGAGGGTGATGTCCTTTGTATAGAGAAACCACCATTGTACCTATCCTATTTTTGTATACTCGTGATGTTTATGTACTACTTGGACCGAGAATTACAGTTGTGATACTTCTCTTCTGTCTAGATTTTGGATTGTATACTCGTTGTTCTTTTACTGATAGTATATCGAATTGTATATTGCTCTGATATTAGGATAGGACTCTCTTTGCTTTACTTCCTATCGACTTGCTTTCTTCATAGATGCCTTATATACTGCAGGTGTATGGCGGGTCTGTGCACGTACCGGATATGCTTCCGCTGGTACCCGGGCGTGACACAACCTCACCGTGCAACTCACGTGCGCAACTCGACCAGGATGTAGCTAACGAGTCGGGCGAACCTGCTCGATTATACTAGCACCGACCATAGCGTCTTGCCTGGGGCTCTGTAAGAGTTCTACAGTAATCTCGATCCATACTCCTGATTCTAAGGTCAGGAGTCATGTCGTCGAAGCTAGGCAGGTTAGATCTCACAAACTCACTGCATCTACCCAAAATTGAGTTCACTACTCTCTCCGTGACACTATGCCACCAATAGAGAATAAGATGATAGGGTAGGCATCACAGCCTTACTTACCAAGCATGGAGGAGAATTACCCATACTGCAGTCGCACAAGTGGCCGGTAATAAAGTCTCGGGCTGTACTCTAGCAGCCCTCACAATAGCCACAGTCGAAGCCGCTCTATACATCATCTCCGCGGAGATGCTCCTAGTAGCACTCGTGCTCTATGTAAGGAGTGTGGCCTGGGCAATAACAGCTGAGACAATCGTCTTGGCCCAGTAAGTAATATCACTTGGCCCTTGAAGGTCCCTACTTGACAGGAGCGGCTACACTTAGTGAATATCACTCCACCACTCGATGTCTACACTGGTACACCACCACTACTCCAGGCTGAGACATAAGTCTGTACGAAAATCGTAACGCGCACAGAGCAATAACCATGCACCTTGAGATTATTAAAACTCGACCAGAACACCGGGACTCAATCCTAACAACCTCGCACTCGCGTATCTATCACCTTAGGTCTTTCTATGGGTCAACCCAACCAGTGGTTCAGTTTTATTTTCAAGAAAATCATGAGTGAGTTCGTGTTGTAACCTTTTGCTCTGATACCACCTTATTTTGTCATACCCCAGGGTCCTTTTTTGAAAGCCAATTCAAAATTGGACAATCTTTATAAATCAAAGTTAATAGTGTAATATCCCTGGTGTTTAGCGGTCTGAGAGACTACCAGTATCTGTGGCTTGTTGACACGTCTGGTAGGTGTTGAGACAAGTCGGAGTCGTTTTGGTGCGAAATGGATGCAAAACGGACTTAGCGTGGTGCGACAGTGGAGTTCTGACACTGAAATCTGCAAAGTGTAGGATTTCAGTGTTGAGTACTGGTACCTGGGGAGAAGTACTGGTACCCCAGTGAGATTGTAGAACTGGATGCTCTCGGGTTTGCGCATGTCTGATGCTGAGTACCGGTACCTATTGTTGAGTACTGGTATTGAGCTCGGGTATCGGTACTACATCGGGCTGGTACCGGTACCCTGCGCACGAGACTACGAATTGAGGGACTGAGTATCGGTATTCAAGCTGAGTACCGATACTCTAGGTGGAAAAATGAGTTGGTAAGGGTATTTTGGTCCTTTTGATATGTCGTTCATGCCAACCGACCCTCAGCCTATTTATATGCATAGAAAGGTTGGAGAAGGCTGTTAGCTTCTCTTCTTCTTCCCTCTCCCTATCCAGTTGGATTTGATTGTAGAAAGGTTGTTCGAGCGCGTGGATGGTCCCGGTGGAGCTGTTGGAGGTGCAAGCTGAGCTTCCTTTTCGTTGTATTCGAGGATTGTTCGTGTGCGGTGGCCGGTATCGGTTGAGCCGCTTGAGGTCGAGCTAGCGCGAGGATCCTCCTATCAATTCCTAGCCGACGTTGGACGAGCGCTCGATGTGGGTTTATGTTTACCGAAATCGTCGGATTTTTTTCTAAGTCCTATAATTGTCAGCATGTATTATTGGTGTTGTTCATCATGTTGGTAGCTCAAATTCATCGAATTGATTGTTTTATAAAATTTGAATTTGGAGCATACATTAGTGATTTGATGAAATTATACATGTTGAACTGGGATTTGACTTAGGAGAAAACTCGTTAAACCTACACTGTCATTTTCTGAAAAGTTACCAGATTTAGCTTCAGGAGCTGTGGTTTTTTTGTATCCCCACTGTTAGTGCGTACTGGATACTCAGATTAGTATAGTATGAGTTTACGCTCGTGCTGAGGCACCAAGCTCATTTTACAGTAGAGTGTAGACTGTTCCGTACTGTCGGGTGCCGTCGTGGTTGACGGTGGACCCAGATTTGCATCAGATTGTGCCAAGGGCACGTGAGTTTTGGTTGTTATACCAGTTAGACCCATTTGTATTGACTACAGCCTGTGAAAGCCTAATTGAACTCGGCAGAGACACGCTTGCATATTCGGTTAGGTCGCGCCCACGAGTGCCGCTCCAGAGTGAGGCTTTGACTTGTGTTGATATCGCAGCCGTTCTGTTTGGACTATTTTTTTGGACCGGTCATCCCCGTTGGTGGTGTACGGTGTAGCTTGGTTACAGGCAGGGTGGGTCCGTTTGGGCAGCCCGTGTGAGATTGGGTCAGTGGCAGCTAGTGATGCATGTTTATATCTATAGATAGCCTGTGTTAGTTAGCGATGGTATAGTGGCATTTAGCTATAGAGGTCTTTCCAGCTTTCCTTACTATTTTTTGCACATATTTTTGTAGACTTAGTGGGTGGGCTGTTGAGATCGGTGGCAGTACCCACTGAGAACTACTCTGTTTCGCAGTAGTCCTCACACCTAGTTTTGACACCTTTTTGCAGAGCCTTCGTCTGCGGCTGCAGCTGTTGCTGATTCCGACAGTGGGAAGGGAGTCGCGAGCTAGATCCTTGTCACCCGTGGTCGCCATGCTAGCAGAGTACCCATCAGAACTAGTGGGTGGTTTCCATGTACATACTCTGTGTTTTGTGTACTCGCTAGAGCGAGGTGTTATGGTGGACTTTTGTATGTACAGTGAATCCTTTAAGTTTTATATATGTTTTAGTTTTAGCAGCTCTGTACTTTGGTTGTAGCTTCTATTCGTTTGCAGGTACAGTTATCGCTTCGTAAACACGAAAAATTTCTATGTATACGGCGGGTCTGTTGGCGTGCCCGGGGAAACATGGTAATCCGGGGCGTGATAGATTAAGTTGGTATTAGAGCTTAGTATTAGGTCGTTGAGACCTAGAAAGCCCTAGGCTTGGCAGACCTTAGGAAGGTAAGACGCGAGAGGCGTGACTTATCGCGAAAGTCGATGATTGAGTTGTTTTAACTCCTCCTAGAGTGGAAGGAGTGACCTAAGGAGTGACTGTTTCTGCCAAGAAAATTATGTCGGCTGCAACTGACATAATTTTGAGGAGGAACATGAGCGGCTTTCAAAATTTTTGCTTGATTGGGTCGAGAGTTGGTTGTGTTTTGTATCTGACCCTTATTTTGGTTTCAGGTAACTATGTATTGACGCCGAGATCGACCACCGATGCGGGATCGTTCAGCGCCATCGGAGATGCCGGCACAGGCAGGACCGAGTGCACCCCCTAATTTGATAGAGCAGTTGGCTGCCTTGATTGAGGTGACCACGCAGCAGGGGGTGTTACTATAGAGAATGTGTGAGACTTTTACTTAGCAGCCGAGTACAGTGCCCAGAATGTCAGAGTAGCAGGCACCACCTCCGACTACTCCAGTGGCCGCACCAGCCACTGTAAGAAAATCATGTGTACGCAGCGGAAGAAAATAACACAATGAAAAATTTTCTTGAAAACCAAAGATCACCTCGTGTTTCGTTTTAGATCATTAATAATAGATCTAATTGATCTAATCAAATAGGATCTATATTATTTTATTTTNCCAACAACCACCTGCATGTTCGCTCCAGTGTCCCCACACTGATGACTCGAGATTCGTCATCCCAAAAGGGAAGCGGCACACACATCAATCTTACCGGATCAATCATCGTCCCCATGATGATCCTCCGATTGAGAGCATTATGAATTAATCACCAATAATATGTATCTCAAATTCTCAACTCTTGAGAATACATATTATCATCTTATTAATTCAAAGGACGATTCATGGACACATTTAACATGAATGGAATAAAAGGCCCAATTATATAAAGATTAAGTACAAAAATATGTCCCATAGAAAATAAAATGCGTCAGCCTGATAGGCTTCTAGGGCATACAACTAACAGCCACAACCGTACCCCCACCAGCGACAGCTCCTACCGCACCAGTTGCACCTCCCAGAGAGGCGTCACAGATGTCAGAGGCCGAGCAGGAGCGGATGACAGAGAGGCTCACTCATTTTTGTCGATTTGATCCGCCGCACTTCAATGGTAGTCGCACCGAGCCCTGGGTGGTAGAGGCATGGGTGAGTGCGATGGAAAAACAGTTTGAGGATCTGTTTATACCGGAGCGAGAGTAGGTATATCTGGCAGTGCACTGTTTGGCGGATGATGCATATGCCTAGTGGAGGAGGACGCGGCAGAACCGACGTTTGGTGGCTCTACAGATGAGGTGGGACGAGTTTTGTGGAATGCTGTACGGGGCCTATTTTTCAACCAGTGTGAAGAAAAACTCGAGGCAGACCTGAAAAAGCTACAGCAGGGAGAGCAGTCAGTTCAGGAGTACACTCGAGAGTTCACTAGGCTTCTGAACCGTGTTGCATTTGTAGCCAGGGATGAGCCCACAAGGTCTATTTGTATGAGAGAGGTCTGAGGTCAGGGATCTTTGTTTTGGTTCAGATGTAGAGGTTGAGAACCTTGGATGCGTCAATTGAGCAGGCGTTGTGGGTTGAGAGAGGAGCTGTATCAGTTCGTGAGCGAGCCACGGTGTCGGGACAGAGTCAGGACAGGAAGCGTCCGGTTCTAGATGACGGAGGACAGACCAATAGAAGGCATCCGCCGAGGCCTCAACGATCACGTTTTCAGGGTCGTGGGTCTTCGAGGCGACAGCGGTCCGAGGGATCTCGTCAGCAGCGACAGCAGCAGGGGATTCCAGAGTGTGTTATTTGTAGGGGACCGCACTGGCCTCGTTATTGTGAGCTGAGAGAGGGCCGGTGTTTTGGTTGTGGACAGCCAGGGCATCTACGAGCGGCTTGTCCCTGAGCAGCAGCACCAGCACCAGCACCTTCGACGGCGTCGGCCCTGCCGGTACCTCCGCAGACCTTTGGAGCACTACCGAGCTACAGCCAGGCTAACAGAGCTTCAGTGCCGCGGTACAGTGAGCGGCAACAGCAGACATCGAGTGGCAGAGTATATGCAGCTCAAGTTGGGGACTCCACGGCAGCAGACCGTGTGGTGGGAGATATCATTTTGATTTCTGGTATTACAGCTCGTACTTTATTTGATACTGGTGCATCACATTCTTTTATTAGTCGAGTATTTGTATCATTGTATGGACTAGAGATAGGGCCACTGTTGTATGCACGAGATGTGCAGATTTCCGACCATATTTTATATCTGGCGGAGTGTTGTTGGGCTTGTCCAGTGCAGTTGGGCTCTTGGATTATGCTTGCAGACCTGTTGGTCTCAGGGCAGTTGCAGGACTTTGATGTAGTGCTTCGCATGGATTGGCTGGCTCGGTATTATGCGACGATCCACTGTAGAGCTAGGACAGTGACGTTTCACGAGCCAGGCCAGGAGGAGTTCACCGTCAGAGACTGCAGGAGTATGTTGTTTGCCACTTGGATCTCTTCAGCAAGGGCTAGACAGCTGATGAGTCGAGGATGTATCGCTTTCTTAGCGATGGTAGTAGAGGTGCCTATGACGGCATCGAGAGGTGCCTACGACGGTATCGGGACTCGAGGATATCCTTGTAGTTCGTGAGTTCCCGAATATTTTTCCTATTAATCAATAAAGATATTAGTAATTAAATAAACACACTAATAAATAATTATTAATTTAGCTAATATTTTATTATTAAATTAGTTAATTATTAATTAGTTAATTATTAATACTATTAATAGTATTACAACGCAATTCTATATATACACATAGAGCTAGGCACTTATGCTTTCGAAAGTACGGAGAGCCCGAGCTTTTAAGTTGTTATCGATAATGGGATATCCGATTCGGCAATCGGTTCGGTTATCATGATCTACGCTATTAGAACTATTTAGAAATTAAATTTCATAATTTTTTGAGTTCTTTTGTTTAATGACAGTCTCAAAATGAACGGCTGAAAATAAAAATCTCTTAAAATACGGTGGTAAAACACTCAAATTTCAAATAACGAGTATTGTTCTTACTATTGATGTTAAATAGAATTTTTTATTAAAGTTTCATATAATTTAGATTATTTTTTACACCATTGAACTTAAAAACGTATCATATCGACCGTTAAAATAGCCATTGTTGAGACATTTTGAGCACTTAGTGAATGATGTCGAAAAATTATAAAATTTGAGTTTTAAATAGTTTCAATAGTATAGATTATGTCTAACGGAGTCGATTATCGAATCAGATGCCCTATCATCGTAAACAACTTATAAGTACGGAGGCCTCCGTACTTTCGAAAGCACAGGAGACATACTCTCTCTCTCTATATATATATAAATATATATGTAATTATATATAATATATATTATAATTATATATATAATACATATTATGTATTTTAATTATATGTATATATATAGAATTCGGTTTATTAGGCATATTTGCTAGCCAACAAAATCAAACCACCAAAACCACACTCTAATTACTCTCTTTCTCTCTTTCTTTCACTTATTCCTCGCAAAGTCATGTCCCCTAAATTATTTTTCTTAGTATTATAATATCATATTTCATACATTTATTTTATATGTTGAATTATTAAACATATTTTTGTATGAAATTTTAGATAATGTTATATAAAAATTAAATTATAGGTTGCATCATATTAAGAATTTCAAGCGGCTCGTTTAAAGCTCGAGTTCGCTCGATTCGAATTTAGACTCACTCGAACTCATCTCGAATTAATTTAAAGTCGAGTTTGAGCCTAAATTTAGACTCGAAATTAAAGTTCACATAAGCTCGGGCTCGTTTCCAACGTCTGTGAACAAATACATACAAACTATGGACTTAGTCAGAGCTGCTAGGACTGACAGTGATTAATTGTTTCCCATTTGGCAAACGAGGTATAATCTCTCCGGGAGTGTTTATTTCGCCAAAAATCGTAAATTTTTTTAAAATGATATTTTTTCATAAAATACGCTTTTTCTTCAGTTTTTATTTTTTTCTAGATGAAAAAAAAAAATTAGAAAACCAAAAGGGAATTTTTCTATAAAATTTGTAAAAAAACCATTTCTTTTGAGAACTAAAAGAGAGAAAAATATTTTTCTAGTAAGAAAAATTATTTTCTAGAATATATAAACATCCCCTTAATGGAATTAAGAGGACGCACATTGGATAGAATTATGTACAAAAGTTATATAAACATCCCTATATGCGACAGGATGCATCTCAGCCGTTGGATTTTGAAGGTTTGACTCTAGCTAGTTTAGAAATGTTAAAAAACGGTTGAGATTCAGGATGGATTTTTAAGAATCTAAATCCGACTATCAAATTCGAAATTCGAATCCGAACTCGAACATAACCAAAACTCCGAAATCTGAACTCGAACCCACAAATCCAAATTCGAAATAATTATTTTTCTTCACCATATTTTAAAATATATTGCATTAAATCTAAAGTTTTCAAATACAAATTTAAATATAAAATCAAACATTTATATCGATATATATATATATATATATATATATATATATATATATAGAATAGGCTGGAATACTAATTATAGAAAATGCTCTTTTTGCTATCAATTTTTAACCCTTGGATGAAAATTGTAGGTGTCAGGATGGTATTAGTCGCTTAAAGTTGAGTGGTTCCTAGGGTTGAGTGGTCCCCACTGGTTTATAGTATTTAATCTAATGGTTAGAAATGATGAAAAGAGTTGATCCAAAGGCAAAAAACTGGTAGCAATAATGAAATTTGCTATCTAATAGTAGCCCAGTCCAACTCTATATATATATACTATAACCCAGTGGGGACCACTCAACCTTAGGGGGACCACTCAACTTTAACCGACTAATACCATCCTGACCCTACAATTTTTCATCAAAAGGTTAAAAAACTTGATAGCAAAAAGAGCGTTTTACTACTAATAGTATTCCCAGCCTAATTCTATAGTAAATATATATATATATATATATATATATATATATATATATATATATATATATATATATATATATATGTTGGCGTCTTTTTTTTATATCCACATCTGAAACTCTTTTTATTTAGCATCGGATGAATCCATTCCGATTAGTTTCGAATTCGGATAAAATTTTGAATATCCATATCCATTGACATTCCGACTACTGCAGTTGATCGCAGATGGACGGTGAGATTGCTTAGTGTGTAGACTGTAGAGTTAAGAAACCTGACAGGAACCATGATTGATTGCTCAATTTAGCCAACGAACAGGACTGTCTGCAGGTTAGCTCAACTCACCTGATTCATGCTTCAAACTTGGATCCAGTGCAGCCATTAACATGTAGGTCCTCTTTTTTTATTTTTATTTATTTTTGGCTAACAGATGTATAGGATCAATTTTGGTTAAAGATTAGCCACATAAGAATTTACTATACTTTGCTAAAACTCTATTTTGTAACACTTGCATGAGCTAATACAAAATCACTAGCCGAACAAATTAATGAGGGGTTTGCCAGATTAAGTAATTAATTAGGTCAGATAAAAAGTACATATTTTCCTGTACTATAGTAAGTAAAGTACATTTTGAAACAAATATCTCAAATTTTGATTTTACTATTTAACCATACGATATTTTCGAAAAATGTAGGTACCTGAACATTAATGTTTTGAGTGTAGAGTGTTTTATCTAATCTTTTTACTATTTGTAACATTTTAAGTGAATATTCTACAACCTACCAGAAGTACTTTTTGTTACTTTGACAACATATTTTATCAACAACCTTAGCTTATAACTACTGTAAAATTAGATTCCAAAATTAGATCTTTTAATGTTCAGATGTCGATTTTAAAAGTACTATATGGCTAGATAGTAAAATTAAAATTTTTAAAGATAAATATTAGTTAATTTTTTCTGTTGTGTGATATAGCTCATTTTTATTTTGCCACCTACAGTTTAAAAAGCTACACTTAACTTTTATATAGATTTTTTTTTTATTTTAATAAAAAAGTTTTATCGTCAAATAGAGTAAATTTCACAAAGCGATCCCTTGTTTAACAAAAGGTCCTTACAGTGAAACAAAATTAAAATTGTAGGATGGTTAAATATAACTTTTTGAACTGCGGGGTGACAAAGTAAAAATGCGCCATACCACATGATATATAGTCAAATGCAACTTTTGAATCACGGAGTGAGAAAGTAAAAAAAAAAAATGATATATCGCATAAAGGCAAATTGAAGTTTATTTAATTTGTAAAGTTTAGGTACCTCTCTCAGAACCAAAAATTATAATGATGGACTTTATGTTGAGTGAAAATTTGATTTGGTTATGATCAATTCAAAATGGTGTAGATGTTACAGAGAAATTAAGCACTCGCACCATCCCTAAAACAACTGCATATCTGAGCCAATTCTTGATTTAACAAAAGGAGGAACAAATTTAGACCAATTCATGTATAAATATGGTAGGTCTTATATACTATTAGAAGCATGAATGCCTCGGTGCTCCTAAGCCGTTTTCAATGATGTAACTTCCGAATTGACGATCGGCTTTGTTAGATTTGATCTAACGTATTTGAACTATCTAGAAAATAAATTTTACGGTTTTTCGTTATCATTTATCTAGTGACCGAAAAGACTTAAAATCAACAATTGGAAATAAAAATCTAAAAAAAGTTATGATTGGCACTTTCGATTACTAGATAAACGATATCGAAAATCCTCAAAAATTGTTTTGTATATATTTCAAATGCGCTAGATCAAATCTAGCGGAGCCGATTGTCGATTCGAAAGTCCTATCATCGAAAATGACTTGGAAGCACGGAGGTCTTCATGCTGCTAATAACAGACAAGACCTACTCTATCTCTCTCTCTTTCTCTGGATATATTATTGATCTAGTAACCGAAAGAGTTTAAAATGTGTATATATATATACTTCTCCAATTAATCCATATTATTAAATGTCACAAACAAGCAGTGTCTTCTTCTGTTCACATGTAATTTTGCCCCATCCAAATTTATCAATAAATGTTTGCATGTTAATTGCCTCTCCAAATTTATTGTGACCCCACTGAGGATACAGCTGCTGAGCCCTAATAATTGTACCAGAAAAAAAAAAAATGACACATGACAAGCAATTATAAGCCATACCTAAACATTCATTTAGATGCTTAATTCTTCCCCCTTTTATATATAACTGCCTCACTCAATCACAGGAAAGAGACACCCACAAATGCACTTTAATTTCTCTCAAATTGCATATTACAATTTAACTTTACCAAACCAAACACAGGATACATTTAATAGTAGAAATAGAGAACAAGAATATATATGAATCAATAATAATAATAATAATAATAATAATAGTCATTATGAATCTATTATGAATCTATTGGAGCTTTACATGGGAAAAAAATTAATGAAGGAGATATAATTAAGTAACAACAAATCTCTTCCTATCGAATGGTGTAAGAACAAGATCTGCGGCCACTTCTTATTCTATAATATTATTGTAGATCAACTCATCCTCCTAAAATCCCCCCCTCTCTCTTTCTCTCTCTATATCTCCAAACAATAAATAAAAAGGAAAATAAATTGTAAAAAAAAGAAAGGAAAATAAGTAGATCGATCTCTTAATTTGTAGTTACCTAAGTGTATCAATCCCTCTCATAGGAAGAGGCGAAGGCGCCGGGGCCGGCGCCGGCGAAAATGCTGTCGTATTTACTATTATTCTATTCTTGATCTCCAAGTAGTGTGGATTTTCCATTGAGCTCATCATTCTCCTTGATTTTATTTCATTCATAGCTTCTCCTGCAAAACAAACAAGCATTTGATTAGCTACTAAATTGATAAGTAGATAAACCCAATACAGATAACAACAACAACAACAACAATAATGATCATGTACAAAAGATGAGAAATGGTGATGTATGTTTTATATACCGTGAGAACCGAGGTTTGGTTTTGCTGAAGCAGACCAGAAGATGAGGGTAGGGGTGATAATGGTGATTAGAGCCCAGCAAAAGAAGATTAGTACATAGGCTCTTGGGGGCATCTCTCTCTCTCTCTCTCTAAACCCAATCTCTCTCTCTCTCTCTAAACCCAATCTCTCTCTCTCTCTCTCTCTCTCTAGAACTGCAGAGGAGGGAGGAGAAGAAGACCAGCAGAGGAATCTTTGTTGCCAGTGGAGCAGATGAGAGGCCAGAGAGAGAAAGAAAATGAAGAGAGAGAGAGAAGAGGGGGATGGAGGGAGAGAGAGAGAAAAAAAAAAGAGAAGAAAATAAAGAAATGTGGGGGATTGGGCAAGAGAACTAATTAAGTGCGCACACATAATATTTAATCAATACATAGACTTCATGTAAGAAAGAATTAATTATTAACTCATCATTCACTATATAACTTTTTTTTTTCTTTTTTTTTTTTCTATGTTTGATTAGGTGATCAACTGTAGGACATTTTCAAAAGACCCCTTCAACTTTTGAATTTTCAGAGTTGAGTAATTTTGATCAATTAAATTGGCAATTTCTTCTTAAAAAAAATTCTCGCTGAAAAACCACAAAATATCCGAGGCTCCTGACAAGGGATCGACTTGCCGTGAATATTCTTAAAAAAAAAATCAAATTTAATGGCTTTAATTACTTTTAGCTGATAAAAATAATAATTTAAAACACGAAATAGTCTACAACTCAAAAATATTGTCGGGTTACCGATTACCGATTTAACCACCGGGTCGAATAACATCGATAAAACCTCATAAATATTTAATTATTATTTTTTTATATTATATTATATATATAATAAGAAAATTAGGATTCTATATTATTTTAAAATTTTTTTATATTATATATAATTAAAAATATATTCAACGTATAAACTATTAAAAAACTAATATATAAATTTTGAATTAATTATTAAAATATATAAAAAAAAGGAAATTTAGGTAATTCTTGTAAAACTATGTCGGTTCATCTGTTCATTGGTTGAACCACCGGTTTAAAACACTAGATAAAAGTAAAAGTAAAAAATTGACTATTAACAACTAACAAAAAAATTAAATTTAGTAGGTAAAAATGTATGGAGAACCAATCTGAAATAGGCCCCCTCAAACTTTACTATTTTTTTTTTAATTGAAACCCTCGTGGCTTTCAAATTTTTTTTTTTTTTATTTGAGTTTTGTTTGTTAAGTTAAAGATTTTATTATATTTAATGTTTGAATTAATTAGCTATTCCCAATCAATGATTTCAGTTTTATTTTCCATAAAGTGATTAAATTATTAAATGTAATAAATTTATAAATGAATTTAAGAAAACCCTTCATTATTTGGCTAAATTCATCACTTAATTCAAAAAAAGCTAAATTATAGAAAACTCTCTTATAAATACCCTCTTTTTTACTTTTTCTCCCTAACTTTCAAAAATCTATATTTCACCCCCTCAATATTTCAAATTGTTATATTCAGCCCCCTTCCGAAAGGGTTCAATTACTATTCCGTCCATTTATTATAATTTATAACAAAAATAGACTTTAAAATGAGAAAAATATATTAAAAAAATTATTTTTTTTCTTATAGAAAAAATAAGGGTGATTTGATCATTTTGCACTCTCTGTTAACGTCGTACTGTTCTGAAAACATCTTTAAAATTTGAAGAAAATAAAATATAGATTTCTAAAAGTTTGAAAGAAAAAGAATAAAAAAGAAATATTTATAGAGAGGTTTTCAGTAATTTATCCTTGAAAAAAAATATAAAAGCTAGCTACAAAGGGAACAATCCCCACAAAAAAAAAAGAAAAAAGAAGGAAAAAAGAGTTTGGGGGACTATTATGCGACGGCCAATAGTTGGAGAGGTATTTATACATTTTCATCAATTAAATAAATTTTTTTTTTAACTTAATTAACTAGAATAATAACTTTTGAATGATTAAAAATATGATGACAACTAGCGGTAGGTGAGGGGTTGCTGAGAAAGAGAGAGAGAGAGATGGAGAGAGAGAGAGAGAGAGAGAGAGAGAGAGAGGGGGATAAATGAATTGTGATGTGATCATGTGAGAGAGACCCCTTCATCTCCTGTGTCACGCCATGTGGTAGATTGAGGTTTTATGGGATAAATCTCGGCCGTTAGATCGCATGTGATTTTGATTATTGATTATCCAATTAAACAACGTGTTGGCATGTTTTTTTACTCGGATCCATGACGATGTGATTTGTAATATGTGATATATGATACAAGTCAAACAAGCGGTTTGGATTTGGAGAAGCGTTAATAATTTTTTCTTTTGATATTTTTGTGCTTTTGATCTCCAAAGTACTATTCGTATAATACTTTTAAGATTAAGTAATAACACACTCTACAGTAGGGCTAAAAAGATTTTTTTTTTTTTTTTTTAATGAAGAAAGATAGCGTACCGCTGAAAATGTCGAGTAACTATGTTTCAAACCTGGGATCTCGCATACCGACTATCAAATTTTTGCCACTTATGTTAGAGACGATTGGTCTAAAAAAAATCTTTAGTATCTAAATTTTTTGTCAAAGCTAATGTTTCAAATTCGATCATTACGAAGCTTTGAGATGATTCATTTTAATTTGAACCGTGTTGGTTGAAATAGTATAGCTGATTATATTTATAGAGAGTGAGAGAGAGAGGAGAGAGAGAGAGAGTTGAGCTAGAATGTTATCGGTAGTAAACGGACTCCGTTGCCGGCCATTTGTTTTTTATTATGGAGCCTCCAAATCAACGATCGGCACTATTGAACATGATCTATACCACTGGAAGCATTTAGAAATCAAATTTCATACTTTTTCGATGTTATTCTTTTGTCCATCAAGTGGACACAAAATGAACGGCTGAAAATGAATATCGTTTAAAAAGTGATGATAGGAATCTTGTAATCAAGATCGAGAGTATAGATTTTTTTCTAAATAGTTTAAAAAATTTTCTACCCAAAATTCAATTGATTTGGATATCTTTACACTGTTAAACGAGAAAACGCCTTATATTGATCATTAAAATTATAAATTTTAAAACCCTTTCATCATTAGGTTAATGATGCCAAAAAGATTTAAAATTTAGTTTTTAAATACTTCAAATGGTATAGATCATGTTCAACGGTGCCGATCGTCGATTTGGAGATCGTTAAAGTGACAAGTGGACATTGACTAGAATAGTGAACAATGACATTATTGCTATTCACATTGTGAATATTGGGGTAGTTGCATACTCATGCATTTACATATTGGTTACTCTCATGTACATACCTGTGGTAGTTGCTTTATTACTTATGCAAATCATGCTAAGTAGAGACATCATGGTTGAGCAGTATTCATCTTTACTTACCCGTTGTATTTATCGCTTTTGCTTATGCTTATACACTGACCCCTTTTTGTAGCTTTTGGACCTAGTGGCGCACTTCACTGAAGTTAGTAATTGCCCACTGGAAACTATTATTTAATAGTTCTCACGCCCCTGTTTCTATTTTTCCTTTTCAGAGCCTTCGGCACCGGCGGAGGCACGGGATTGCGGCAAGGGTGTCGCGTAGTTAGCTCAGAGAGAGTCCGTTTTGCTATAGGTGGTTACTCCTTCCTTGTTGTGTTTGAGAGAGGGAGAGATTTTGCACCATGTATAGAGAGACCACCTTGTATTCAGATTAGTACTTGTTATGGGACTCCGTTTGTATTATCTTGTGTTTTACTTAGTGGATTATCAGTTTTATGGTCTTCTCCTTGTTGTAGCACTTTGTAGTACTTTGCTCTGATACTCCTAGATGCTTTCTCTTATTGCTTTATTTACCGCTTTATTTTAGACGCCTTGTATGTTTCAGACGTACGGCGGGTCTGGGCACGCGCCGGGCGTGCTTCCGCCGGGTCCCGGGATGTGACAGATTAGTTTGGTATCAGAGTCTAGGGTTGAGTCTTAGTGGACCTAGCAAACCTTAGGCCGGTTGGACTATAGGAAATAGGCTCGTGAGAGACGAGGTCTATTCGACTTGTAAGCGAAAGTATCTTGATTGGGTATCTTGGATAACACTAGAAAGTGGAGTTAAATTGAAGTGTATAGCTTCTAACTTCGCGGAGGGTTACGTTGGCGGCCGACAACGTAACATCGGGAGTTAGTAGTGAAGCACAGTTCATTACGTTCGCATAATTTCGGGTATTACCTTCTTGAGTGGGGATATGATGACGTGAGTTTGCTAACTTACGCTTTTATGATATTGTAGTGTGATGCCGATTACACGCTCCCAATCTACCGGAGCGGATAACGCGGCAAATCTGGAGGAGGTCGAGACCTCTGCTACCTCCGGATCCAGCGGGGTCCGAGAGTTGAGGGGCCAGCTTGCGGCCCTCACTGATATGGTGGCACAGCAGACTGAGGCGGCGCGCCGACAGGAGGCGTGGATGAAGCATCTGGAGGATCTCCTACTGCAGCAGGCGGAGGCTCGGAAGACTCAGGTCCCTACACCGCCAGCACCAATCGTGGACGTCGCGCCGAGAGCGCCATCCTTATAAAAACCGGGAACCTACTTCGCTACATGCCAATCCTACTATTACCAAGGAATCCCAACTCACCCACTAATCAACTTATTATACTAGATTGCCCACTTTTACCAGTTTTCCCAATTAGATTACTGTCTTTTGAATTATCGTGGTTCACGAACCAACAGTCCGGGGCCCTGGGCCGCCTTCGGACGGGCCGCGCACGGGTCTGGACGGCATGCAGACTTTGTATGTTCCGCAGATTTTATTTCGCCATTTATTTCGTTATTCTCTTTCGTAGATCCTCATAGTCTCGTTTCATAATGCTTCACGATATTGTTCCTTTTCTAGTATTTTGACTATTAGGTGATTCATTTTGTGTTCTATTATGTTTGCCTCAGGGTATTGTTCATGATTAGACTTATGTTCCACCAGAGAGATATGTACCACGTTTTAGAGAGGGAGAGAGTTTGTGTTATTCCTTCCTCATTGGTGGATATCGTTTTGCCTGAGAGAGACTCGATCGATGCGCTGTGGGAACGGCGTTAGGGCACGGAGGCGGCCATGGCTTCCGAGACTTTTCCTTTGTATCTTTGTCCCCGCACTCTTGATAATTTATTATCAAAGGTCACCCGTTAATGACTGTAGTCACTTCACGCGGTGATACGGGTTTTCGATGTTTTTCCCTAGTCACATATTCGTATTCGTTTTCGCTATTTATGTTGCCCATTCATTTCTACTTATGACGAGTTGGTACTACAGAGATGAATCGTACTAAACGTATTCAGTCATTAACGGCGAGAGGTGATACTCGCGCGCTAGGTGATGGAGGGCCATCCAAACCTCCAATCTCCTAACGTGTTTGGCCTTCTAGCTGCCAGCGTTGGGAGGGAGTTTCTACGCCCGGAACAGGAGCAGCAGGGCGTGCTGCTTTCCGTGCGTCACTTCTTCGGCTCTTTTGAGGGCGAGCATGAGCCGGTGTCAGGCTAGTGGAACCGCGTTCAACGCGTTCAGGACAAGGTAGAAGGCAAACTGTGATCAGCCCTTCATCACACGGTTGTCTTCGAGGAACTTGAAGAAGGTACTTTAGCGGCGGTTCAGCTACGACCCCAAGAGGACCTCTAGGTTGGTGGTCGCCATCCGGAGCGGCAGGTCCACACACACCGCTCGATTTGAGCTAGAGAGAGGAGATACTTCCACATTGCCTTCTCAAAGAGATATACGTAGTTGATAAAGAGGTGCTAGGTCACCAGCTGGAAGAGCGGCAACTTCTAGGCTCCTGGAGTGGAGGATTTGAACAACTCCGCGAGGTAGTCAGCCAGGGCGAGACGGGGGAGTTGGTAGTACCCCTTCTGGCGAGGGTGGCCTCCGGAGACGTATCCACCACGGCGTTATCGGAGGAGGACTCCGCGATGGCGCCCACGACGAGCGCTTCTTGACCCTCTCC
>NC_033632.1:5605544-5627317 GCF_001540865.1 Ananas comosus | reverse complement strand
ATATATATATATATATATATATATATATATATATATATATATAGTCCGGGTGAGATACTATCGATAGCATCAAAGATTTGGTGCTATCAGGTTTTCCACTGTTAGATTTAACATTTTGATTATTTTTACTCGTTATATTATACTATTCAACCAATCACTCACTCAATCTTAGAGGGCCCATATCATCCTAACCACACATTTCTCAATCCAAAGGCTAAAAAACCAATAGCAATAATAGTTTGGTGCTATTAATAGTATTCCAACCTATTTCTCTCTCTCTCTCTATATATATATATATATGGTAAATATTTTTGGCATTGGGATAGATATCCCTCCCATTTCTTCGAGATAAACAAGACGTGTTCTATCACAACTCGTTCCCGCCAAGAAAAAAAGTGCAGCACCAATAAATCCATGAGAGAGCATTTGTAAAATAGCTCCATTGAGTCCCCTGTCAGTCATAGAACCAATTCCTATAATTGTGAAACCCATGTGAGATACAGAGGAATAGGCTATTCTCTTTTTTAAATTACGTTGACCAAGAGAAGTTGAAGCTACATAGATTATTTGCATTGTTCCTATTATCACCAACCAGGGAGAAAATATAGAGTGAGCGTGGGGTAATAATTCCATATTGATTCGAATCAATTCATATGCGCCCATATATATATACTATTGCTAGGCTGGAATAATATTGATAGCAAAATGTCCTTTTGCTATTTAGTTTTTAACCCTTAGATAAGAAATTGTAAGGTTAGGACGATATTAGTCGCTTAGGGTTGAGTGGTCCCCTTAGGGTTGAGTGGTTCCCACTGGGTTATAATATGTAATCCAATGGTTAGAAATGATGACAGCAATTGATCCAAATGCTAAAAACTTGATAGCAAAAAAGATCTTTTGCTAACAATAATATACCAGCCTAACTCTCTCTCTCTCTCTCTCTCTCTCTCTCTCTCTTGGAAGGCGCAACATTGAAAACAACTTGGTAGCATGGAAGCCTCCGCACTATCGATAGTATACCAGCCTAGCTATATATAGAGAGAGAGAGAGAGAGAGAGAGAGAGAGAGGCTGGTATACTATCGGTAGCATGGAGGCCTTCATGCTACTAAGTTATTTTTAATGGTGCAACTTCTAAATCGACGATCGGCTCCGTTAGATTTGATCTACACTATTTAAAATATTTGGAAACTAAATTTCTTAATTTTTCGACATCATTTAGCTATCAAACGAATAGTCTAACAATGAAAGACTGAAAATAGAGAATTGGGTTGAAATACTATTGATAATATTTGGCACATTTCGCTGGCAAGTTTTTAACCCTTGGACGAGAAATTGTAAGGTTAGGATGATATCTGTCCTTTAGAGTTGAGTGGTCCCCCTAGGATTGAGTGGTACATACTGGATTATAATATTTAATCCAATCATTAAAAATGATTAAAAAAAGTGATTCAAAGGCTAAAAATTTGATACCAAAAAGGGCAAATACTATTAATAGTAATCTAGCCCAAATCTATATATATAATAGTTAAATCATGATCTCTGTATTTTCTTGCTACAGTGGAGCTTATGTTTGAGAAAGCTCGTTTTAGTTTACACTAACAAAAACTCTAGACTATTTATTACCCTACTACGCTATTCGCACAGGGTGCGAAACATGATATAACTAAGGCTTTGGTATTGAGGTCTATCTAACGCTATTAGATAAAATGGAGTTGAGGAAAAAGCATATAGGGATATGCTTCTGCGTTCTCCGGTGAGATTGCAGAAAATATATTGTAACCGACTTATCGCGATATGCAGAACACAATATTACGTACGGAAACAAACAAGATATTTTTCCAACGTAATTTCTCACCGCACGTAACGCAATCTCCCCGCAATCACAAACGAAGCTTAAACGAAGCTTAAGACATAGTTATTTGTCAACTTTGAAAAAACTAGATTAAGGATGGGATAGAAACATAATTAACTAATACATATTATGAAGGATAATTGCCTATATACCCTTCAAAATTTTGAAAATATCTAATTTACCACTATTTTTTTTTTTCTAATGTACTCCTCATATGTTCCTCCATTATTCAAAAATACCCTCGCAGTTACTACCGTTAAGCTATTTTGCATTAAACGTGAATTAAAATATCTACCAGAGTTAAAAAAAAAAAATCAAAATACTTATTTTGCTCTTAATTTAAAGACAAATAAGAAAAGTTGGTGATAGGAGAAGGGTATATTTGAAATGACCAAAAATTAAAATACTTTTTTTGCCCTTAAGTTAAGGACAAATAAGAAAAGTTGGTGATGGTAAAAGAATATACATTTGAAAGAAAAAAATAGTAATTTTATAAAAATAACGGCTATTGCGTATATTTGAAATAACTTAGAACGTAAAAAAAGTATTTTTAATATTAGCCTTCTAAAACGGATAAATCAAAAAGTTGAAAATTTTTCAGAGGTATATAAGTAATTGCCCCTATTATAAATTATAAGAAAATAATAAATATGTACCGAAAGACAAATTAATTATTGTTAGTTTCGCAACGCATTATTGTTTCCCACATTTAAAAGGTAATTGATATTCCGTATTTGGTAGAAATACATAGGAGTAAACTACAATGATATTTATTAGAATGCAAAACATATGTTTAAATTAATTGTTATTTATATATCAATAATTTCTATCGCATTCATTATCTTCGGATCACTATCTATAAATTGAAATGAGTAATTAAGAAATAGGTCCTACCGAAAATTGATTTATGCGATAACCCACTATTACTCATATTCGGATGAAACTCAATCATAACAATGGACTTGCATTCGTTTTCTATCTAATAAAAAACCATGGATTCATATTCCGAACCTGACAAATCGGCCGGTTGGATTCAGATCAGATTATTAGATTGTTGGGTTATTAGGATGTAAATGACACCTAGACTAGGGATGTCAATGGGTATGAATACTCAAAATATATATTATCCGAACCCAAACCCGAATAGGGCAGGTTTATCCGAGTTAAACAGATACGGATTCGGTTATGGTATAGAAATTAAAATCCGACGGATATGAATACGGGTATGAATTTTGCATTCACCCGACCCGAACCCGAACGTGAATAAATTATATAACATTTTGATATTTAAAAATTGTATTAGATATTTAAAAAATGTATCGCTGCCTTTAACTATTTGAATTTATGCCTTCTTTATCCAGATATTGATATTGTATGGCATGAATATTTTAATATTTTATTTGATTGTGTTTTGAAAATTTTATTTTGAAAATTTTGATTTTAAATATGATAAAGGGAAATCATTATTTCGGGTTCGGGTTTTCGGGGTTTGGGTTTCGGGTTTTTAGTCGGGTTCGGATATGGGTACGGATGTTTAAAATCCGCCGGATTCGGGTCGGGGTTCGGGTTTTAATTTGGTTTTCAGGTTTGGATTTGAGTGTTTGAAAACCCAACTCAAATCCAACCTGTTGACATCCCTAACCCGACCTTAATTATCAATTATTAAAAGAAAAAAAAAAAAAAAAAAAAAACAGAAAGAAGTCCAAAGGAGGCTTTGGTGAAAGGTAGCTATCATGTGAAGTATATCTTCTAAGACCAAGAAACAAAGAGTGAGAGTACACTGTAGTCTTTGTTTCGGTTATATAATCAAATAGATCTAGAGATGGGCGACCCATCTGCTTTTCTGGGGTTCCATCACCCACCAAATCCATTATCCTGAGAACTCTATCTATATTGATGAGTGATTAGTTTTTCTTTTTCATGATGATGGGAAAAGGTCTTATCGATCATAATGTCACTAACCCCGGGCCCCTAATCCATCCAAAAGGGAAATTTAGGTTAATGTTGAAATATTATGCCGACTAAATCCAAATTTAGGCCNGTTTTTTTTTTTTTCTTTTTTTTTTTTTGTCCCTTAATTCTATGTAGGCATGTCAAATTTTGTCTGAACGCGAATTAAAATGGGATAGATTTATCTGTTGGGTCCTGATACAAAATTTTGAGACTTCGTAAGCCGCTCTGATACCGACTGCTGTTTCCGTAACGGAAGTATCATATCGAATTTTTGCCATAAACCCGCCTCCTCAGCAAAGAGCTGATACAATAACAAAAAAAAAAAAAAAATCCAAACAGAAAAATATATAGTTGAAATAAGATTCACTAATTAAGAGAAGATTATACTTAACTTCTCTTCTACAACAAAGTAGCTTCAATCCGAGCCTAAAAGACCTCCTTTTCTCTCTTACATGCACCCTTGCACAAGGTGCATGCAACTAGCCTAAGTTCTCCACGAGAAAGTCTACTATGTCACACTTGCACCATATCAGCAATAACAAGCCAATCATATCTCTCCTTTTAAAAGAAAAGTATAATAAATTTTTTTTTTTATAATGATGATATGATGGATTAATCCAAAAAGATTCATTTGATTGGTTGGGGACGCCACGTCACCAATATACTCGGTGCATTCTAGAATTTTTCATTCTCCACGGTATGAACACCTGTAACGACCCTATCCGCTAGCAATAATAACTCGTTGGGCCAAAACCACCGGCCAAAATGTTTAAACCCAGTTATTATGTCTAGCCCAATCTAGGTTATATATTCCCACATCTAGCCATAACTATCCGATGTGGGACTATTCGATCGAGTGTCACAGACACCCTTCGTTTAGGCCCTGACATCCTCGTCAGCCCAAAACACGCACAGAACCCAAGATTATCAGGCGATGTGAGACTTGTCTCGCTAGTCTTTGTCATTCCGACCCTGACTTAGTCTGTCAATCACCGACCCTGGCTCAGCCAAGATTCATCTCACACTTCTGGTTGGTGAACTGGCTCTGATACCAAATGTAACGACCCGACCTGCTAGCAATAATAACTCGTTGGGCCAAAACCACCGGCCTAAAATGCTTAAGCCCAATTATTATGTCTAGCTCAATCAAGCTTATATATTCCCATATCTAGCCATAACTATCCGATGTGGGACTATTGGGGTGTCACAACACCACCAAGCCTAAGCCATACTCACTTGAGAGCTCTACCAACAATTGCATACATGGTGGTATTTATAAAGCTCCACCCAAGATATACGTACCCAAATTCTAGTATAATTAGAAATTCTATTCTATGTAATATCTACATCCAAAATAATTTATCTCTAGTGACTTCAAATATTTATCCTAATCCAACTATAAATCACTACAAATTTAACTAAATTCTAACAATCTCCATATTGGTTTAATTTTTAATTTTCAAATATTGCGTCGAGCTCACTATGCGCTCTATCTTGAACTTGTCTCCTCCGATTGATGTCACTGCATCCACCGCTCCGCCTTGATTTGCTGCACCACTTTGAACTTTTAGAACCCAAACTGACCTTGCTTCAGTTCTAATTGTGCTCCCATTCAGAACGTATAAGTTTTCACACTTGTTCGCCTCGTGCACGACCCGATCTCACTTTTGGACTCTCATAGCTCCACCTGAAGTCAAAAAATTGCAACGCTTCGTCCAATGCGCTTAGCGAGATCAAATTTTGCTTCAATCCAGAAATGTGTAGCACACCTTTCAGTGTTCTCATGACCCCATCGTGCATCCAGATCTTTACCGTGCCAACTCCCAAAATTTTTGCATGTCATCCCGTTCCCCATAAGAGTTTTTCCACCTCGAATCGCTTTATAGGTGACAAAAAACTCCTTCTCTGGGCAAACATGAAAGGAACACGCCGAATCGAACACCCACGTATCATCCGAAATTTTCGCACCACCAGTCACCACATATAGCACATCAGAATCGATCATCTCCAATTCTGCGACCTGCACTGTCGCTGATGTCTCCTCGGCCTAATCCATGACAGTTTTTTTCTTCTGTTGCTTCAACTCCTTCAGATTATTCTAAAGTTTTCGACAGTTGCACTTTATGTGCTTTTTCCTATGATAATAGAAGCACTCCACGTCGGATAGCGGCTTTTTCTGTCAATCTCCGATCGCCAATGATTTGCTTCCTTCTTCGCTCTTACCATTAGAGTTGTATCACAGCTCTACATGCCAGACTTCTGAGTTATCTTACGCATCTCATTCGAGAAAAGTGCCGTCGTGACCGCTCTATGCTTATAGTCTCCTTGCCATAAAGCAACGTAGTCACCAGAATCTCATATGCCACCGATAACAAAGATAATAAAATCAGTGCCTTATTCTCATTATCCAAATTGACTCCGACAATGGTCAATTAGGCCACCACTTTATTGAACTCGTTTAGATGCTCATGTAGGCTCGTCGTTTCGTGCATCCGCAACGTGAATAGTTGCTACTTCAGGTGCAACCTATTCGTCACGGATTTGGTCATGTATGGATTTTTCAATTTCTTCCACAATTTCGTTGGTGTAAACTCGCAAGCTACATTGTAAAGAACCTCATCTGCTAACGATAGATAAAGCATACTTAATGGCTTCGCTCCATCTTCTCCCATGCCGCATCTGTGAGCTCCGCTAGCTTTGCCTCTTTCTCGTTCAATGTCTCGTCCAACTCTTGTTGTACGAGGATCGCTCATATTTTAACCTGCCACAAGCCGAAATTGTTTTTATCATCGAACTTCTCAATTTCGAACTCCATGGCCATCTTTGTCCATCTCACTTGAGAATAAATAACCTTAAACTCTGATACCAATTGTTGAAAATCTGGTATTCCCCAGATTTTGAGAATTTGCAACTCTCTCTGATACCGATTACTGTAAATCCGGTACCGATTGTTAAGATTCCACAATAGAATCATCAAATTAGATTTTTACCATAAACCCATCTCTTCAGTAAAAGTTGATATAATTACAAAAGAGAGAAAATCCAAATAAAAATATATAGGTAAATAAGATTCATTAACCAAGAGAAGAATTACACCTGACTACTCTTCTACATAGAATAGCTTCAATCTGAGCACTCTTTCTGGATCTCTTTCACCCTCTTTCATCTTCTGTAATCCCACAAGAAGACTTCTTTCTTTTCTCTCTTACATGCACCCATGCACAAGGTGCATGCAACCCGAGCCTAGGCTTTTCCATGGTACGGACACCACCCAGCCTAAGCCGTACTCACATGAGACCTCTCCAACTTGACCGTACCATCCAAGCTTAATGTGCTACCCACAAAATGTATCCAATCCTAATATAATCATGAATCCTATTCTATTAATATTTAAATTCTAATTAATTTATCTTAAATAGATTTAAATATTAATCCTAATTCAACTAGAAATAAACTATAAATTTAACTAAATCCAAACAAACTCCACCTCGATTTGATTTGTAATTTTCAACTGTTGTGTTGAGCTCACCATGTAAGCTCCGCCGTGAGCTTGTCTCTTCCGCTCAATGTCACCACATCCACCACTCCATCTCAAGCAACTGCATCTCTACAAACTTTTGAAACCCAAACTGCTTTTGATTCTCATTCTGATTGTGCTCTCGTTCAGAACGTACAAGTTTTTGCACTTGTTCATCTAACACATAACCCAATCTCACTTTTGGACCCTCATAACTCGACCTGAAGATAGCGGTATCCCGAGGTGGTCTAGCTTAGGGGGTACCAAACTTGTAATAATTGTGTTAACTGATTGTATTTTGAAAGTTGAATGTAAAAGAAAATTGTGATGTAAAATACACCTAAGATGAATGTTGTAATAACTTAGTTGTTTTATGTTTTTGATACTTCCTTATGCAATCTTTGGTTGAATTCGGTTCCTGGTTGGAACATCGTGAATTGTATCGATTGCGACGCCTTGGACGTACAGGGGAGACTCTGTCCGCGGTACAGGAAAACCCTGTCCGTTCGGTGGTCTGTTAGCGTGTCCGAACCCAACCAAATAGGCGGGGCACGGGGCGTGACACCCCGAGCCCTCGTCAATCGCAATGCTCACCTCGGATCCTATTGAAGAGGCTTTGTTTCACCGTGGCACCATCATCGCTCCCAGTGCCCCTAATTCGCAGTATTTAACGTCGCTCCGACACATTCCTCGACCGTCATTTGCGCTCTGGACAGTGTCCAACATGTTGATAGCTCCTGAACCATACCTTTATTCGGATTCTGAAGTCACGGAATCAGTGGTATGGCCCTAATCACTGTTTTTACTATTGCATTTATCGTCCGCCGAGTGTTCAATGAATTGCCATGATAACCTTTTTGTATCATTGCTGTCCTGAATAGCATGGGAATCATGCCTAATGGGTCGAACTTGAGGTTCGAGGTTCAGGAATCCCTCGATTGGGATTTCATAGTGATCGGCACACAAAAATGGTAATTTAAGTGTGTTTTATGTGCTTTTGGCTCCATTTTCGTGGAGTGAGTTTAACTGCTAGTTGCAGTGGTAAAGAAACCTTGTTGTCTGGCTGGGACCTTGCTGATGTGAAGAACGGACTAGCGAGGGACCCTAGGTGAGTTTCGAAGCTAATTTTTGATTTACGGGAACCCAGTAGGCAGATTTTGGAGTTTTCGCACCCGAATGGCACCATTCAGCGTGCGGCTGTCCCAACACACAAAAATAAGTATTTTGGGATAGCGAGGGTGATCGTTTGACCCACGGAGTGTTTTGGAAAACCTTCGGGGCTTATTAGGAATCCAGAAAGGTAGAAATCGGGCGATTTTGTGCGCGGTTTCTTGTCACGCAGGTCGCTACTATTTGCAGCAGAGTTTAAGCCTTATTGGCTGGTTTTAGTGTGAGGTTTGACAACTTTGATCGCAGCGTGAGGGCTGCGGGTGATTTTGGTGCCGAGATGGGCACCCCGGGAGCCAAACCGGTGATTCCCGAGATCTCGACGTTCCGTTTTGACACACTATATGTGCGGCTGTCCCAATGGCATTAAATTAATGTATTCGGACAGCGAACGAGGTAGGCTTTATGTGGGACTTATTTTGGAATGTCCGGAGGGATGGCTTGAGATCTGCGGACCAATATGACAGGCACCAGATTGGGTTTAATTTGGATTATTTACCCTTGAGGCATCTGTTCAGTTGAGTTTCTATTACAGTAGTAGTTTGGTTCTTACTCATTTACTATCTTGTTTCTATTACTACTGTAGTTGCTTTTGTATTACGATATATACCTATCTGTTGTTCTATCTCCTTTATTTTTCAGTAAATACGATTTGTTTTCGTAGCTCTGTCATACCCACTTGGAAACCTTGTTGTGGTTTCTCACCCCCCATTTTTCCAGGTGCCACGGGCGAGGAATTGGTTCTTGATGCGATGGGAGGACGTCCTAGCTAGGCTGCAGTAGCGATCGTCACTCTGGTTATTTTTCTTTCCGCATTTAGTAGTTTAAATAATAAAATGGTTCAGTTAGATGATTATTGTTATTACTCGAATAATCGTGAACTTGTATGAGTTGATGCTTTTCATTATGCATGCAATCGGAGTCTTATTAGTCTTCAACACTTGGATTTAAAGATTTATGCCTTGTGGTTTTCTACCCCTCGAGATAGTCGGTTTTCAAACATTGAGTTTTCGTATGGAAAACAGTTTTAAAAGATTTTTGAATGGTTTTCATGGATATACAAATAGAGTTTATAAACAAAGCTTCTGAGTGGGAAGCACCTATAAATAGGATGATTGTTGTATTATGCATCGCATCATCCAGCGTCTAAGGAGTGTTTAGAGGCATATATACATCATTTTTATGGATGGCTAACTGTATAGAATTGTATCGCATCTATTGTTTATGAATTGGTGAATGTAGATTGTTGTTGTGATCTTGTTGATGTTGTTGTTGGGTACGTCGTGCAAATACAAAGGAGACTCTGTCTGTGTGGGTAGGAAAAATTTGTATTTGTGGCGGGTCTATGCGTCACGTGGGCCAAACTATTAAAAAAAAAAATTTCGCAACTCTGATTTGTAAAACGGCACGGTTGTGCTAAAGCTTTCATTATCTAGGCCCCGGGGAGTGACAAAACGGGGTCCCACGATGTCATTTGGCATAAATTCGCCGATTGGACGTGGTTTATGTTACAGTTTTTGTACATTGGCCATTCGAATACCCTGGAGACCCTGCCAAGCCTTGTTGGCTGATTGCTACCGCGACCTTTGAAGTCCGAAAGTGGTGGATGAGTGGCGGAGGGGTTTCAGTGCGTTTTTCAGGAAAATCAACGGTAGAATGCCATTTCATGCTACGATAAGTTTCCGGCTACGTGGACGATTCGGAAATCATCGCCTAGCCTTGGTGATTGGCCGCTGGCGTCGCATCGTCTGTTTGGAGGTGACAGGTGAGCGGCGGAGGATTCTGGTGCCAAAGTGGGCATTTCTGCAAGCCCGGAGCGAAACGGTCAACCGACGACAACCAAGTTGACTTGGAGATTTGTGTTTATTGTCCGGACAACAAAATAGGCGTGTTTCGGGATAGCAGGTAACTTTTGGTGTGAGTCGGTGTATTTAGGGATGTTCTATAGGTCCTGAGGGCATCCAGATGTGTTTTCGAGATTCCCGGCGTCTTCAAGAATCGATTTTGGAAAATCGATTCCGCAAGTGACTTAGGGTTTGTGAGCGATGTGTTTTGAGTCTATACGATAATTAAATATAGCTTTTTGAATCACAAAATAGTAAAATAAAAAATGTACTAAACAACATCAAGAAATTAAATTTTGTCCTGATTATTTTTTCTTTTGTTTTGTGAGCAAGTTGCATTACAAGCTGTTTTGTGAGCAAGTTGCATTACAAGCCAATCAAAACTAACAACAAGATAAAAGTTCATCCGCTATCGACATATTCAGTGACGTTGAGTTTGTGCTATAAGCCGATTATTTCTCAATTCGTATAAATAGTTGGTTTTATTTACGGCTAAATTATTTCTCAACATCGAAAATTGCGTCAATTATTACTTTGCACTTTATCATCATCTCTAATAAATTAAAAAATTTAGAGAATTGGCAAATTAAGTTATAAAACTTCACTACAATGAGTCGGTATTAGGGATGACAAATTTTCATGCGGATCTAAGTTCTTGCAGGATCTTCCCGAAATAGAGTAGGGATGAGAAGGATTTTGTTCCAGCGGAGATGGAGATAGAAAAAAAAATTCTCCCGCTCACCAGGACGGGACTAGGGATGCAAACAGGGCAGATCTGGGGGCGGGATTCCCGTCTCCCGCCCCGACTAGCAAAATTCCACACCGCCTCCCGCCCCGAATCCTTGACGGGTTAAAAAATACATCTCGTAATCCGCCGCGCCTTGTAACCCGCCAGCGCCCCGAATCCGCCCCCGCCAACTAATATTTTTTATAAAATTATAATATTATTATATTTTATAAAATATAAAATAATAATTTTTAATAATATTATATATATAATTAAACAATATCAATTATAAAAATTAAAAATATCAATGACAATTCAAAACAAAATTCGAAAGTTTTAAATACATTAGAAATAAGAGTACTAACTTATTTGTATTTTAAACTTTTTTGCAAATACATTATTTTTTAGAAATATTTATTTAAAATATAAATAATTTTCGAGGCCGATTTGGGGCGGATCATGACGGGACGGATTCGGGGCGGATCAAAATTTCTCCCGTTTTCTGCCCCGAATCCGTCTCGGATCGTAAAATTTATTCCGTTTTCCGCCCCGAATCTGTTTATTTTCTCCCATTTACTGCCCCGTCAGGGCGGATCGGGACGGGAGCTCCACCAAACCGGATCCGTTTGCATCCCTAGATGGGACGGGATATATAGGACGGTATGGGAATACTCCCCGACTGACCAAATTTCCAATCCTCGCAGAATAATATACTATATTATTATATAATTATTAATTTATTTATAAATATCGAAAACTAATTTTAATATTTAAATTTAATTAAATATTTTAAATATATTTACTATTTTATATAATATATTAGTTAAATAATATTTGATTGCTATATATGTTTAGTGATTTGGTGAGTCATAGCTAATAATTTGATATTGAAAAAAATAACTTAATAATTGGATAAAAGTTCATCTAATTTGAATTAAAATTAAATTAAATTTATTAAATTATAAATAAAAAAATGAATTTAGTGAATTTGTAAAAAGTCTGCAGGATATCAGCAGGGAGAGGGGCGGCCTAAGTCTATTGTCATCCCTGTTGGTATATCACATTGTGCCATCCCTTATTGGCATATTGCATTGTTCCATATCTTAATATCTATTTAATTCTCAACTCAAAAAGTAGATAAAAATTTAGATAAGAGATACCTTCTATGTTGCTAATACTATCAAAATCAATAATAGTTTGTTGAGCAAGTTTATTCAATTTTTATAATCCTATTGTTTTACTTATAGGGCGCGTTTAGTTTGCACTATCTTTTTCAGATTCATAGTAATTCGATAGGAATAAAAAAATATGACGATGTTTGGCTAAATGCACTAAGTAATCTAGTTTGTAATATTAGATTTACTTGGAAATGAGATTCATCCCAAAGTACTAATCACATTCCCTTGAGAGATAGTGGGTATCCTCATATTAATGAATTGGGATAATCATAATATGTCTAATCTCTTTCTTTCTCCCTACCCGCCGGTTAGTTGGTATTATTTTTGTTTACACTCTAACCTCATATCTCTTTCTAGACTTAATTTTTTCTCTCTAAACTTTAACTCTTTTTCTCTCTCTAAACTAAGCTCTCTCTCCTCCTCTTTTTCCAAAATCTCAACTCTCTTGCTCCTTCTAACCTCGACTCTATTTCTCTTCCTATTTCTTTAATTATGCTCTCTCTCTCTAACCTATGTTCTCTCTCTCCTTTTTTATAAAAGATGTCGAAATTTTTGATGGCATTATCTAAAATTCATTAAAAAAATAAATAAATTAATTGTATATTTTTTGTAAACTTAAATAACATGACTAAATAATATAACCGTGCGAACCAAACACAGGAATGTCACATTCTTAGTAATAGGATGAATATGAATAAGATTTGCAGATATCTCTTTATTGCTAGTAATCTTTTATAGTGCGAACCAAACGCACCCATAAGTAATTTTACTGTGCAAATATATTTTTGTAAACTTTTATCGCTGAATTCAACACTCATTCTAAAAAGGTAAACTTATTTGAGATAATGGCAAAGCAAACAGAAATAATTCACGCAATTTTAACATTTTATAATTTTATTTTATTTTTTCTATGGAGAGAAGTTTTGGATGGTTGACTCGGGACATTGGCGTCGGTGAATGCGTTTGTTGTTAAATTTTGTGCACATGTGATGATGATTCCCGTGATCTACGAGGGAGCAGCAAACCAAGCATTTATTGTAGCCCCTGCACATGCAACTGCATGCGCCTCCATCTGCACGTGNATATATATATATATATAGTCCGGCTATGGTGCTTGTAAAAGCACCAATCACATTGTGCTTGTAGGTTTTTAACCGTTAGATCAGCACTGTTGATCATTTACACCCGTTAGATTATACTATTCAACCAACCACCCACTCAACCCTAGGGGGCCCACATTATCCTAACCATATATTTTTTAATCTAAAGGCTAAAAACTTATAAGCACCAATGTCTTGGTACTTTTAAAAGCATAGGAGCTTAATTATATATATATATGTATATATATATATATATGGACGTCTACTATACTTTCGAAAGTACCGAAACCTCCGTACTTGTAAGTTGTTTTCGATAATAGGACATCCGATTCAACGATCGGCTCCGTTAGGTATAATCTACCATATTGGAACTATCTAGGAACCAAATTTTATAATTTTTTGACACATTTACTAAGCGATCAAAATGTCCCAAAAATGACTATTTTAACGGCCGATGCGGTACGTTTTTAAGTTCAACGATGTAGAAGTATCCAAATTATATGAAAATTTAATAGAAAATTCTACATAACGTCAATAGCAAGATCAATACTTTCGATTTGAAATTTGAGTCCTTTATCATTATTTTTTATGAGATTTTTATTTTCAGCCGTTCATTTTGAGGCTACTCGTTCACTAGGCAAACGAAGTCAAAAAATTATGAAATTTGGTTTTTAGATAGTTCCAATAGTGTAGATCATGTCTAACGGAACCGATCGCCCAATCGGACGTCCCATCATCGAAAACAACTTACAAGTACGGAGGCTCCTGTACTTTCGAAAGCATAGGAGCCTAGCTCTCTCTCTCTCTCTCTCTCTCTCTCTCTCTCTATATATATATATATATATATATATATAGAGCTAGGCTGCTATACTATCGGTAGCACGGACGCCTTCATGCTACCAAGTTGTTTTCAATGATGCCGCTTCCAAATCGACGATCGGCTCCGTTAGACTTGATCTACACTATTGAAAGTATTTGGAAACTAAATTTCATAATTTTTCGGTATCATTTACCTATCAAACGAGTAGTCTAAAAATGAATGGCTGAAAATAAAAATCTAATAAAAAATGATGATAGAAGACTTGAATTTAAGATCAGAGGTACTGATCTTACTCTAAATAGTAAAAAGAATTTTCTATAAAAATTTCATTTGATTTGGATTGTTTTACATCGTTAAATTTACAAATGCATCACATCTACCATTAAAATTGTTAATTTTGAGACCTTTTGATCACTAGCCAAATGATGTCGAAAAATTCTGAAATTTAGTTTCCAAATACTTTCAATAGTGTAGATCAAGTCTAACGGAGCCGATCATCGATTTGGAAGCCGCATCATCGAAAACAACTTGGTAGCACGGAAGCCTCCGTGCTATTGATAGTATAGCAGCCGGACTATATATATATATATATATAGTACCAATCACTTGCTATTAGGTTTTCGGTTCTTGGATGAAGGGATGTGCGGTTAGAATGATAGTGATCTCCTAGAGTCGGGTAGAAATGGTCAAAGATGTAGATCTAACGGTACAAAATTCGATAGCACTATGCATTTGGTACTATCGATAATATAGTAGCCGGACTCTATCTCTCTCTATATATATAGTCCGGCTATTATACTATCTATAGTACCGATCATTTTGTGCTATAGAGTTTTTTGTCGTTAGATCTACCTAAATATAGAGAGTCCGGCTCCTATACTATTGATAGTACCAAGTGTTTGGTTCTATCGAGTTTTCTGCTATTAGATCTATCCTTTTGGCTATTTTCATCCGTAAGATCATGCAATTCAACTTGCCACCTCCTCAACCCTAGCTATCATCCTGACCACACATCCCTTCATTCAAGGGCCGAAACCTAATAACAAGCAGTTGATACTATTAATAGTATAGTAGCCTAATTCTATATATATAAGCTAAGGCTATAATACTCTTATGAGTATAGACTCTATTATACTCATAAATTTTCGACCGTTGGATGTGCAATTAGGATGATACTGGTCCCCTATGATTGAATGGGTGGTTAGTTGAATAGTATGATTTACGGATGGAAATGGTCAAAAGTATAGATCTAACAATCAAAAACTTATAGCGTTTGGTTCGGGTATAAGTAAGAACTAGCTATTACAGGGATAGGTACAAGCATGGGGATAAAAAAAATAGCGTTTGGATGAAAATTTGGTTATTCGCGGGAATAAAAAAAAATAGCGTTTGGATAGATAATATGGGATAAGAAAAATAGTGGGTAGTTATATATAGAAAATGAAGGTGTTGGTGGGGATAGTTATACCAGCTTATTTAAGGTACATGAGAACTATTATTCTCGCGTAAAAAATTTACGTTTGGGTATAAAGGGGGGGATAAGAGGTTATCCCTCCCCTTATCCCCGATCCAAACGGTGCTGTCACATGAGTATAAAGGGGTCTATACTAATAACAGTATAGTAACCGAACTCTCTCTATATATAATTATATGTAATATATATTTTAATTATATAAAATAATATATATTATGTATTTTAATTATATGTATATAGAATTTAGATTCTTGGGCGGACAAAACTAAACTAGCAAAATCCTACTATAATTGCTCTCTGTCTCTCTTTTTCACTCGCTCACAGAGTCACTTTTCCTAATTTTTTTTTAACATTATAATATCGTATTTCATGCATTCATTTTGTATATTGGACTATTAGGTTTTTTTTGTATCGAATTTTAGATAATTTTTATAAAAATTAAACTGTAGATTGCACGATATTAAGAATTTCAAGCGGCTCGTTTAGGGCTCAAGCTCGCTCAATTCGAAGTTAGGCTTGCTTGAGCTCGGCTCGAATTAATTTCAAGCCGAGCTTGAACCTAACTTTAGGCTCGAAATTAATTTCAAGCCAAGCTTGAGCTGAGGTAAGCTCGCTCGAGCTCGGCTCGTTTCCACCCCTTACTAATCGTCACCTTTTTGATTAATTTTGGTCTCTACTTTTTCTTTTTTTCTTTTTAATACTCCCTTTGGGTTCCTAATTTTCATATTTTGTTGTTGCTAGGTCCTAAACATCTAGTTTTTAATTAGAGGCAATTGCTTATATACTCCTGAAAAGTTTTCGATTCTGGTTTACCTCTCTTAGAAGGCTAATATTGAAAATATCCTTTTTACGTTACAACCTATTTCAAATATGCCCCTATAGTTAAAATTTATTAATGAACTATTTTATCTATATAAAGTTTATATTTTACCCTTTCAAATATACCCTTCTACCATCACCGACTTTTCTTATTTGCCCTTAAGTTAGGAGCACAAAAAGCATTTTGACTTTTGGTTTTTTCAAATATACCCCTCTACCGTCACCAACATTTCTTATTTGTTCTTAAGTTAAGGGCAAAATTAACATTTTAATTTTTTTTAACTGTGTTAGATATTTAACTCATGTTTAACCCAAGTTATCTTAATGGGTGATAACTGTAAAGGTATTTTGAAATAACTAGACCTGGCAATCTTGACCCAAACCCGCGGGTACCCACGGGTTACCCACAAATTTGCGGGTATGGGTATCAATTTTTCCAACCCAAAAAATTACGGGTAAAAGGGGTGGGTACCCATTAAGCAGTGGGCATTTTGGATAACCCGCGGGTACCCACGGGTACCCGCACATATATTTTTTAATTACAAAATATATTTTCTTAATTAATATATATTTTTTATTTATCCATCCTAAAAATTTTAATCCTAATTTTTTATTGCATGTCTTTAATATTATAAATTATTTTTGCTTTAAGACTTTAAATATTTTTATTGTATGTTATGATATTTTAAACAATGAGTTATATTATACTTTTAAAACTTATATCTATGTGTTTTGTATTTAAAAAATATAAGAGCAAAAAAAAAAAAAAAAAATTTGTGGGTAACCTGCATACCCACCCGCCCATTCGCGGGCGGGTATGAGTAAAGATGTTGGCTACCCAAAAATTTACGGGTAAATTTTACCCATGCCCAAATAACCCGCAGGTACAATAACCCGCCTGCGGGTTACCCAACCAGCCCGTTTGCCAGGTCTAGAAATAACGGAGGAATATATGAGGGGTATATTGGAAAGAAAAAAAAAAGTAGGGATAAATGAGATATTTCTGAAGTTTTGAGGGTATATAGGCAATTATCCCTTTTAATTATTTCATAGTGAAAAGGTCATATCAATTGTAATAAAGCGATATCTACTTATATAAGACCACCGTGTCGTATCATGGATATAAAAAAAGGGATTAATTTCATACAGGTTCCTACAAAAATAGTGAATGACAAATATATTTCTACAAAGTTCAACTTTCATATATTGTCCTTTCAAAATTCTGATGTTTTCAAATATATTCCTCTAGTTTGTTACTGTTAGAAAACTGTTTATATTTTTAATTTTGCCATCACAAATATATCCCTCTAAAAAACCATAACAGTATAATAAAAAGAGATAAAAATGTCCAAAATTAACTAGGATTAGGTATTTAACATATGGTTAACTAAATTTTTCTAACAGATTATAATGACAGGAACATATTTGAAAATATCAGGACTTTCGTAAAGACAACATATAAAAGTTAAAATTTATAAGAATATAATTGTTATTTGTCATTCNGCAATTGCTTATATACTCCTGAAAAATTTTCGATTCTGATTTACTTCTCTTAGAAGGCTAATATTGAAAATTCTGATTTAATAATGATGGAAGGCTAATATTGAAAATATTTTTTTTACGTTACAACCTATTTCAAATATACCCCTATAGTTAAAATTTATTACCTATTTCAAATATACCCCTATAGTTAAAATTTATTAATGAACTATTTTATCTATATAAAATTTATGTTTTACCCATTCAAATATATCCTTCCATCATTACCGACTTTTCTTATTTGCCCTTTAAGTCAGGAGCACAAAAAGTATTTTGACTTTTGATTTTTTCAAATATACCTCTCTACCGTCACCAAGATTTCTTATTTACCCTTAAGTTAAGGGCAAAATTGACATTTTAATTTTTTTTTAACTGTGTTAGATATTTAACTTACGTTTAACCCAAGTTAACTTAATGGGTGGTAACTGTAAGGGTATTTTGAAATAACGGAGGAATATATAAGGGGTATATTGGAAAGAAAAAAAAAAAGGGGATAAATGAGATATTTCTGAAGTTTTGAGCTCGTGTTCGACTCGCGTTCGGCTCGATATTCTGCTCGCTCGAGCTCCGCTCGAATTAATTTCGAGCCAAGCTTGAGCCTAAATTTAGGCTCGAAATTAATTTCAAGCCAAGCTTGAGTATTACCGGGCTCGCTCAAATTAAGCTCGAAAAGCTCGATATATATATATATATATATATATATATATATAGAATTATGCAACTATACTATCAATAGTACCAAGCCCTTGGTACTATTGAGTTTTCGGCCGTTGGATGAAAGGATGTGCGGTTAGGATGATAGTGGTCCCCGGTTAAATTGATAGTGGTCCCCTAGGGTTGAGTGGGTGGTTGGTTTAATAGTATAATCTAACGGGTGGAAATGATCAAAGGGTAGATCTAACGGCAGAAGACTTAATAGTACCAAGGGCTTGATACTACTGATCACAGTTATAGTAACGGACTATATATATATATATATATATATATATATATATATATATATATATATATATATATATATATATATTACTATATATATATTTATTATATATATATATAGTCCGGCCTATGGTGCTTGTAAAGCACCAATCACATTGTGCTTTGTAGGTTTTTAACCGTTAGATCAGCATGTATCATTTACACCGTTCGATTATACTATTCAACCAACCCACCACTCAACCCTAAGGGGGCCCACATTATCCTAACCATATATTTTTAATCTAAAGGCTAAAAACTTATAAGCACCAATGTCTTGGTACTTTTAAAAGCATAGGAGCTTAATATATATATATATGTATATATATATATAATATATGTATATATATATAATATATGATATATTATACATATATATGTATATAATATTACATATCATATGTATATATATATATAATATATGATTATATATATACATATATATGTTATATATATATATACTATACTATATATATATATATTGGACGTCTACTATACTTCGAAAGTACCGAAACCTCCGTACTTGTAAGTGTTTTCGCATAATAGGACATCGATTCAACGATCGGCTCGTTAGGTATAATCTACCATATTGGAACTATCTAGGAACCAAATTTTATGAATTTTTGACACATTTACTAAGCGATCAAATGCTCCAAAAAATGACTATTTTAACGGCCGATGCGGTACGTTTTTAAGTTCAACGATGTAGAAGTATCCAATTATATGAAAATTTAATAGAAAATTCTACATAAACGTCAATAGCAAGATCAATACTTTCGATTTGAATTTGAGTCCTTTATCATTATTTTTTATGAGATTTTTTATTTTCAGCCGTTCATTTTGAGGCTACCGTTCACTAGGCAAACGAAGTCAAAAAAATATGAAAATTGGTTTTTAGATAGTTCCAAAGTGTAGATATGTCTAACGGAACCGATCGCCAATCGGACGTCCCATCATCGAAAAACAAACTTACAAGTACGGAGGCTCCTGTACAGTTTCGAAAGCATAGGAGAGCCTAGTCTCTCTCTCTCTCCTCTCTCTCTCTCTCTCTCCATAATATATATATATATATATATATAGAGCTGGCTGCTATACTATCGGTAGCACGGACGCCTTCATGACTACCAAGTTGTTTTCAATGATGCGCTTCCAAATCGACGATCGGCTCCGTTAGACTTGATTACACTATGAAAGTATTGAAACTAAATTTCATAATTTTTCGGTATCATTTACCTATCAAACGAGTAGTCTAAAATGAATGGCTTAAATATAAAAATCTAATAAAAAAATGATGATAGAGACTTGAATTCTAAGATCAGAGGTACTGATCTACTCTATAATAGTAAAAAGATTTTCTATAAAAATTTCATTTGATTTGGATTGTTTTACATCGTTAAATTTACAAATGCATCACCATCTACCATTAAATTGTTAAATTTTGAGACCTTTTATCACTAGCCAAATGATGTCGAAAATTCTGAAATTTAGTTTCCAAATACTTTCAATAGTGTAGATCAAGTCTAACGGAGCGATCAGCGATTTGACGAAGCCGCATCATCGAAAACAACTTGGGCATGCACGGAAATCTGCTGCTATTGATAGTATAGCACGGATATATACTATATATATATAAGTACCAATTCACTTGCTATTAGTTTTCGTTCTTGGATGAAGAGGATGTGCGGTTAGAATGATAGATGATCTCTAGAGTCGGGTAGAAATGGTCAAAATGTAGATCTAACGGCTTACAAAATTCGATTGCAGCTATGCATTTGTACTATCGATAATATAGTAGCCGGACTCTATCTCTCTCTAATATATATAGTCGGCTATTATTACTATCTATAGTACCGATCATTTTGTGCTATAGAGTTTTTTGTCGTTAGATCTACCCTAATATAGAGAGTCCGCGCTCATACTATTGATAGTACAAGTGTTTGTTCTATCGAGTTTTGCTATTTGATCTATCCTTTTGGCTATTTTTCATCCGTAAGTCTAGCAATTCAACTTGCCACCCCTCATCTACCCTAGCTATCATCCGACCACCAACATCCTTCATTCAAGGGCCGAAACCTATAACAGCAGTTGATTACTATAAATAGTATAGTAGACCTAATTCTATATATATAAGCTAAGGCTATAATACTCTTATGAGTATAGACTCTATTAAACTCACTAAATTTTCGAACCGTTGGATGTGCAATTAAGGAAATACTGGTCCCTATGATTGAATGGGTGTTAGTTGAATAGTGATTTACGGATGGAAATGTCAAAAGTATAGATCTAACAATCAAAAACTTATAGCGTTTTGGCGGGTATAATAAGAACTAGTATTACAGCGGATAGGACAACCATGGGATAAAAAAAATCGTTTGTATAGAATTTGGTTATTCGCGGGAATTAAAAAAAAATAGCGTTTGCGATAGATAATATGGGATAAGAAAAAGTGGTTGTAGATATATATAGTAAATGAAGGTATTGAGTGTAAGTCATCTAGTTGCGAATAATATATAGTACAGTTTACCTCTTGAATTTAATTGAGAGTACTTCAATTCCCGCAGGATATTAGTATAATCTCCACTTCGCTCTGAGAGATAGGTTAAAAAGGTTGAACCGTCTTTGTGGTATATAAATGGGAATTGGGCATAGAGGGTACAGGATGTATATCGCCTCCCTTATTAGTCTCCCCGACATCCAATGGTGCTATTGTGGTGAGTAATAAAGGGTCTCTTTTCATTCCTCCCTTATATACTCGACGTAGCTGTAGTCTTGCGCTTAATTCTTCTTTTTGAAGTGGGTCGTTTTTT
>NC_033632.1:5557511-5605519 GCF_001540865.1 Ananas comosus | reverse complement strand
TCCTAGTTCAGACTTAGGAGAGTTAAGATTATAACTAAACAAGAAAGCCTTTAGTTACCCTAATACAACCCCCTGTATTGTACGAAAAAATTGACTTCTATCTCTTATCTTTAATTGGTACTTTATTTATTGTGATTCCTTTGTTAGTTGGCACCACTCGCTGAACTTTGCAACCTATAATCCAGAAGTTTCAACCAAGGATTAAAGTGTCGTGACAAGGCGATCGTGCCGGACACTTGCCGGCATGGTACAGCACCGGTGCCGTGCAGGGGCAGTTGCCGATGCATGCCGGTCAAAAATTTGTTGTGTGACACGTAATTGAGTATGAACAACTATTTATTTTTCTTAGCAAACAAAATATGTATTATTTCATTATATATTATTATCAAATTTTTTGAACTTTGTTTGAGAAAATTACTTACTAATTGCAGAATACGGAGGTGTTGAGTTGTGCCATTGCACAGGGGGGCTGTTCGTGCCGATCTCTTGCTGCGACGATACGGCACGGTCGGATATGGACCCGTGTCGATAGCACACCTTTAATCCTGGTTTCAAACCTATGATTCCTAAGGCCCCAGTTGACCGGTTGCGCCGAGAGCTGCTTTCCACAATCAGGTGGGATGCATGGGGGAAGTTCTCTGAAGGGTATATTTTCACATTGTGTGGATTTGTTGCCATCAAAGCACATTGTGATAGTTGCGGTGGGACCGCAGAATGGAGAAGAACAACTTTTTGCTTTTGGAAAGTCAGTTTTCACCCACAACGTGGTGGTGTAAAACCTACGAGCCAAATTGGCTCACAGTCAGTAGAATTTTTGTTCTTTTTTTTCCCTGAGTCTTATGTTAAAGTGTTTTGAAAGAAGTATCCAACATGTGTAACATAGTGGCATCACTATATCAGTTTGACTGGACATAACCAGCTGACCAAACAGTAATTGGAACAACATTTGGAACTTTCGTTTCTCATTAAGTTTTTAAAGAAAAACATGATTAATTTCATCCTCTATTTTATAGTTTGGCACTAATATAATGGGACAAAATGAACCTGGAAGCCCTAGCCTTGAACTGACCTGGCTAGTTTTTTAACTGTTAGAAAACTGTTTATATTTTAATTTGTGCCATCACAAATATATCCCTCTAAAAACCATAACAGTTATAATAAAAAGAGATAAAAATGTCCAAAATTAAATAGGATTAGGTATTTAAACATATGGTTAACTAAATTTTTTCTAACAGATTATAATGAAGAGGAACATATTTGAAATATCAGGACTTTTCGTTAAAGACAACATATAAAAGTTAAAATTTATAAGAATATAATTGTTATTTGTCATTCACTATATTTCCAGAATCTATATTAAATTAATCCTCAAAAAAAAGAAGCAAAAGCTACCTTAGATGTGATACCATTTATTCACCCGACGCAACTGTTAGATGAAAAAAAAAAAAAAAAAAAAAAAAAAAAAAAAAGGATTGGACATTTCAAAGATTTTCGTTCTCCCCAGTATTGGAGCTACATATGCAATCAATCAGCTAAGGCACATGGATTTTGGCACTGTGAAGATTTCCAGAAAATAGTCTTATGTTGTGTACTGTTTACTGCTGAAGGCAGAGGGTGGACAGGGGAGGGCCCCTCACTTTTCTGAAAAGCTGTATAAAAATGCAGGTATGCCTACTTAAGACAACTGAATAGTAATAGTACAAATAATAATAATAATAATGCTTTTAAATCACTGTACTCTCTCTCTCTCTCTCTTTTTTCTTTTTTTTTTTTTTTNCATGTTACCAAACAAATACTACCTAATAAATTAGTCACTGGTCTAATCTAATATAAATAGGGTAGAGCCAAGCAACTATTTAAACCGGACTATTAAATAAAGTCTCATCTGTTGCAAATTGTTGGATTATATAAAGCCATGTTTCGAGTCGATATGAGAGTTTGACTCTAATTAGATTTAATTTTGTTCCAAAAGATTAGAAATAGTTCAGAATCAATTTAAAGAGTATTCCTAAAAAGATATTGATGACTACATATGAATCATACTTGAATGGAAGGCGAAAATTATTTCATACTAGAATTAGGATTTTAGGGTTATATAAACCTTTATAATTAATCTTTTAGATTATGAGCTTCATTGAAAATACCCTAGTTGAGAGGAAAACGTGGAGAGCTCCTGAGAGAGAGTTTCTTGTAATCCCCATATACTCCTTTGTACTTTTGTGCCATGAAATAATCAAAGAAAGCATTGAGGTGGTCTTGGCTGTGAACGTAGGTCAACTCAAGGTTGGCCAAATCACGTAAATCTTGCATCTTTGTAATTTCTTGTTTTCTTTGTAATCCGCATCCAAGAACCTCCCACTGTACGGTCACTATAGCTTTTTCTTTAAAAAAAAAAAGAAAAAGAGCTAAGCAATGAGGTCAAACACCCCCACTTAATAAACACAGAGAAATCGAATCTCTGATCTTTAGCAACCAAAGTAAAAAGACTAGAGCATAGTGGTTTCTCTCTCTAGATCTCAAAAATATACAATGCACGGATGCACACACACGTGCAAACATGCGCTCACTCTCAAGAGACAGATCTGGCAAGGAATTGCAAGACCCTCCAAAATAGGTAGATTGCCAACCAACGTTAATTGGTGGCAACATAATAAATTAGTGGGGACGAGACAAATTCATTACATTTCATGACTATATATATATATATATATATATATATATATATATATATATGAGCTAGAATACTCTCGATAGTAAACGAGCCTGTTTACTATCGAGTTATTTTCGATGATAGAGCTTCCAAATTAACGATCGGCTCCGTTAAATATGATCTAAACCATTTAAACTACCTAGAAATCAAATTTCACGCATTTTCGATATTGTTTTTTATCCATCTAGTGAACAGAAAAATGAATGGCTGAAAATGAATATTCTTTAAAAAATGTCATTGTTTAGAGTTATGTAATCAGTCGAGTATGTATTTGTTTAAATAGTTTAAAAATTCTAACAAAATATTCAATTGATAGTGATAATTCTTTACCCGTTTAACACAGAAAACGCTCTATATCCCATTAAAATTACAAATTTTGAAACCCTTTGATCATTAGGGCAAATTTGAGTTGAAAAGATTTGAAATTGTATTCTAAACACTTCAAGTGGACATAAATCATGTTCTATTATCGGACCGATTTCTAATTGGAAAGCTCTATCATCGAAAACAACTCGATAGTAAACGGGCGTGTTTACGATCCGGAGATAATTCTAGCCTCAATCTATATATATAATATATTATAATATAATATATAGTATATAGAGTTAGTAGAATATTTCAAAAGCACCAAGGGTTGTGTCTTAAATTTTAACATGTGGGATAGAGAGATGTAGGTTGAATATGGGGTAGGTTTGGTCGTGTAGCTATATGTGTTTGAATCCATGGGTATTAGTAATTTAAGAGTAGATTATAGAGGCAGAAAGGTTGGTGCTCTAAGGAGTATTCTAGTTCAATATTATATTATATTTATATATTAGATATATATATATTATATATATATATATATTAATATATATTATATATATATATTATATATATATCAGTTATATAGCGGTACATAATATACTATTATTAGACATCGCTGTATCATAAGTTGTTTTCGATGATAGAGCTTCCGAATCGACAATCCACACCGTTAAACGTTATCTAGAGCATTTGAAACATCTAGAAATCAAATTTCATAATTTTTCGACATCATTTACCTTACAATCAAAAGCTCACAAAATTGACAATTTTTAACGGCCGGTATGGAATACTTGCTAGTTTAACGGTGCAAAAGAATCCGAATAGGTTGAATTTTTGATAGAAAATTCTATTCACTACCTAGATAAAGATCAATAACTCCGATCTTAAATTGAAGGATCTGATTATCCATTTTTAAGACATCGTTCGATTTTGACCGTTCATTTTATGCTCGCTTGATGGACTTTATTATGATTTCGAAAAGTTACAAAATTTATTTTCTAGAAGTTTCAAATACTCTAGATCATATTTAACGGAGTGGATCGTTGATTCAGAAGCTCTATTATCGAAAATAACTTATGAGTACGAAGGGTCCAATACTCTATATAGAGTTCGGCTATGGTGCTTGTAAAAGCACCAAGCATTTGGTGTTTCTAAATTTTTTACCGTTAGATCTATGCCTTTCATCATTTTTATCCGTTAGATTATACTATTCAACCAACCACTCACTCAACCCTAGGAGGCCAACATCATCCTAACCGCACATTCCTTAATCCAAAGGTCGAAAACTTACAAGCACTAATGACTTGGTACTTTTAAAAGCATAGGAGCTCAATTATATATATATAGGGGTGGAAACGAGCCGAGCTCGAGCGAGCTTATCTCGGCTCAAATTCGGCTTGAAATTAATTTCGAGTCTAAATTTAAGCTCAAGCTTGGATTGAAATTAATTCGAGCCGAGCTCGAGCGAGCCTAATTTCAAGTTGAGCGAGCTCGAGCCCTAAATGAGCCGCTTGAAATTCTCAACATTATACGATCAATAGTTTAATTTATATAGAACATTATCTATAATTTGATACAAAAATATGTCTAATAGTTCAACGTACAAAATAATTATATGAAATATAGTATTATAATATGAAAAAAATAATTTATGAGTTGAATATTTAATTTTTTCAGCCTCACATGTCTTTTCTTCCGTCTTCAATCTCTATATTATTCATTTTTATTTATGTAGTGAAAAATAAATAAATTATATAGATAAATATTGAATTAAACTATCCAATCATATATAACTAAAATTAAAATTTTATATGAATAATAATTTTTTACTTTAAAAATATTCTGTATATTTTCTCAAGCATACAATTAATAGCAAGGTAGGCAACGGCGGGCATATGATGTTACTTGGTAACTTAGAGGACTTCCGGCTTGGCAACTTAGGGTGAGAGACAGAAAAAGAAAAAGAGAAAAACAAATTAAAAATTTAGAGCTCTGTGAAAAAAAAGAAAGAAAGAAATAAAGAAAGAAAAAATATATAAATTTAGTAAAATTTTATTCTTTTATTTGTCTATTGGATTTGTTTTTATGAGCCAACAATATTAGCCTAATTTTAACTAAACTTAAATTATTCACTCAACCTATGTATAATTAAAATATATTATATTTATATATTTTTTAATATATATATAGTGTAGAACTACTATGCTATCGAAAATATAGAGGATTTGATGTTTTTGAATTTTTGATCCTTTGATTAAAAATTGTATGGCTGGGATGATTGCGGTCTCCCTTAGGATTAAATGATACTCTTAGGATTGAGTGGTCCCTACAAGGTAATAATAATATTAATCCAAAGATAAGAAACGATTAAAGGGATTGATCTAAGAATCAAAAAATCGAAAGCACTATATTTTTATATTTTCGATAGCATAGTAGCTCTACTATATATATATAGTCGAGCTTTTCGAGCTTCTTGAGCCTAATTCGAACGAACCAAGTAATACTCAAGCTCGGTTTGAAATGAATTTCGAATCTTTTATTTTGTTCAAGCTCAGCTCATTTAATTTCGAATCGAGCTCGAGCGAGCCAAATATCGAGTCGAACGCGAGTCGAACGCGAGCCGGCTCGCTCATTTGCCAGCCCTATATATATATATATATATATATGACAAATTAACTCCTCAGGAGCAGATACTAAAATTGAAAAATTTGCAGCTCCTAAGTTATGTTGATCCCAGACCAGCTATTTTCATCTATCAAAGTAATTCAATCTCAGTGGCATTGGAAACCATATGTAGTTGCAATCAATAGCTTATTCGGTCCATTAACCTTTATAAATCTGGCTAATAATAGCCACCTAACATAGGATCATTTATTCGAACTTTGAAAGGATAACAATTTCATAAATCAACATCATCTCTATATCAACTTCAATCGAATGACTCAACTTCAATCGAATGACTGAACTTATGCATTCCAAAAAAAAAAAAAAGAAAAAAGAGAAAAAAAAAGAGATCCCTTCATGCCTACTATAAACCATGATTATGATTCTTACAGATATATCAGTGACAAAAATGTCCGTCCCAAATAACCAACAATAAGAAAGTGGAAGGAAAATAAAAAAAAAGAATTAATTGCATACAGGTTTTCGGAAACATAATGAATTATAAATATATTCCTATAAAATTCAACTTTTATAAGTTATCCTTACAAAAGTCCTAATGTTTTCAGATATGTCCCTGTTGTTAGAATCCGTTAGAAAAGTTTAGTTAACTATAGGTTAAATATTTTACCCAGATTAATTTTTGACATATTTACTCCTTTTATATTATACTGTTATAACTTTTGGAGGGACATATTTGTGATAGCAAAATTGAAAATATAAATAGTTTTCTAATAGTTCTCTAACAGTAACAGACTAGAGGAACATATCTGAAAACATTAGGAATATTTACAATTCATTATGTTTACGGGAATCTGTATGCAATTAATCCAAAAAAGAACTAGCACATGCTTTTTAAATTCTGCAACTGAAGGTATGTATATATTTCTGTTCTCTCATGTTTGATGACACATTAAATATAAATACCTTTTCGGTTTACTATGAGAGCGCAATGGAGAAGATCAATCGCTGGATGAACTGTTGCATGCTTGCTGAACTTTTGTTGCCTCCGTATCTCTGATGATAAAACGTACAATGATAGCCAATAATATAATGCACGTAATCTGGTTGCCAAATTATTTCAGACATTTTGAGGATAAAAGGCACACTCTTTAGTAATCTGGAATTGCCAAATTATTTCAGACATTTTGAGGATAAAAAGCACACTCTGTACCTTTTCCTTACTGCAACTTTAGACACCTTTTTAACTTTTCAGACCAAGCTGCTACTCCACTCCACGACCAAGATAGCATGGCATTGCATGATCAATGTACAGATCAAAATCGATGCAGAGTTTTAAAGGCATGCAATTAACCTCAGCTCAAAAGAATGCGTCAAGGCATGATTTTGTTTTAAGAGGCAATTGCTTATATATCCTGAAAAGTTCTCGACTTTCCGATTTACTCCTTTTAGAAGGCTAATATGAAAATACTCTTTCTACGTTCCAACTTATTTCTAATATCCCCCTAGAGTTAAGATCGATTAATTAACTCTGTTATCTCTGTAAAATTACTATTTTGCCTTTTCAAATATACCCTTCCACATCACTGACTTTCTTGTTTGCCCTTAAAGTCAGGGGCACAAAAAGTATTTTAATTTTACCCTTCTACCGTCACCAACATTTCTTATTTGCCCTTAAGTTAAGGGCAAAATTGGCATTTTAATTTTTTTTAACTCTGGTAGATATTTAACTCACGTTTAACCCAAATTAACTTAACAAAAAATAACTGTGGAGATATTTTATAAAAACTGTGGAACATATAAGGGGTATTTTAGAAAGAAAAAAAATAAAGATAAATCAGATATTTTCAAACGTATGAAAGGTATATAGACAATCATCCCTTGTTTTAAAAGTTGAGATGTGGACTAAAGTTGCAGAAACAGAAACAAATAAAAAAAGTCCTATTGTTGCCGAGGCATGATTTTTTTGTAAAAAAAGCCTGATATTTCTTTCTTGAAGATCTCTTTTTTTTGCATATATACGCTTGCAAATATGTTAAATTGCATAAATACAACTGCGAAATATGGATCTACATGCGTACTGGTTTATTCGTGCACAAACCCCACCACAGGTATCTATGTAGGCACCCCAAGTTTCCGCATAAATATTCTGGCAGAGGCATACCTGCAAATAAAGTTAGGTTTTCAAGGCATGCATGCACACACCAACTTTGAAATGGAATGTGCCTGAATTTATATTTATAGGGTATTTACGCAAAATATCCTTTTTGAAATAATATGATGGAAGAATATACTGAGCCCGGTAGTCACCTGCTTGCCTGTGTTGAATTGCACATATTTATATTTGATAATATAAAGTATTTGACGTTTCATCATCAAGTAAAGGAGGATGATCCAGTAGCATAGATGTATCGTCCAGAAGGCAGGAACATCGAATACAGAAAAGAAGGTCATTACAAAGGCGACGCAAAAGGCTTTTGTAATGGCATACCCGAAACGACAAGAGAAGAAGGCAAAGACAACGATTAAAGTGCCGTGACGCGGAGTCGTGTCGGAAACTTGCCGGCACAGTACGGTATGGTGCGTGCCGGGCCATGCAGATGTATGCCGGTCAAAATAATATGTGTGTCGATATGTAATGGCATGAAATATTTATTTTTTTTTAGCAACAAATATACCAATTATTTATTACATATTTTTATCAAATCTTTTGAACTTTGTTAAGAAAATTGCCTACTAATTTCAAGAATAGAGGGTTTTGAGTTGTATCATCGGCACGGGGGCTGTATCGTGCCGACATCTTGCTGGCACGATACGGCACGGTAGATACGGCCCGTGCCGATGGCACTTTAATCCTTGGGCAAAGAGTATTCGACAGTTTAGCAATACAGCCACAATTTTAGCAAAATAACAAATAATACATTGCCCAAGTACGTAGCTATATATGTAGTAAATACGTAGTTTAGAAATCTAAAGACCTCGTAAATTAAGCAGTAGTAAGGTGCAGTGAATGGTTCTTCTTTCGCCTGTGGGTGACTGCTTGTATGGGCCACATGCCTGTTTGTAAGCCTAATAAGTGAATGTCATCGACAGAAAGAAAAAAAAGGAAAGAGGAACACAATGTTGTGTCTTAACGGTATAGAGAAAAGGCCGAAAAATGAAATGTGCTTAGGATCAGGAGGGGAAAAAATGATTACCAGATCATATATATGGCATTCTTCTTGCACAGGGCTGAGGCCTGAGAATATCATCAGCCCAAAAGAAATCATGAAAGATCAAGAAACTTCAAACTAGCTATATTCATCTATACTTGGCGATATTAGCAAACAACGGATAAAAATGTATATGAGTCCAGAACTTACATAAACTAGTGTATTTTAAAATGAGTACCTACAGTTCAAACATTTTGATTCTACAACTCAACTTATCCATTTCTTTTGGTTTCAAAAGATACAAATCAAGTTTGGTTTCTGTAAAAGTGGTTATAGAATACACCATCTCTTTTAAGTTTGGTAGTAACATGGATCTTGTTTTAGGCGGCGAGAGCCCCGGTCCGCCTCCCGCCCTGGCTACCAAAATTCCGTCCTGCCTTCTGTTTCGAATTCGTGACCGATTAAAAAATATATCCCATAATCCTTTCCGTCTTGTTACCTGCCTCTAGCCGGCGCCCTGAATCCGCCCCCGCTAACTAATATTTTTTATAAAATTATAATATATTAATATTTTGTAAAATATAAATTAATAATTTTTAATAATATTTTATATATATATATATATATATTTAACAGCAACAATTATAAAATTAAAAGTATCAATCACAATTCGATGCAAAATTCAAAAATTTTAAATACATGAGAAATGAGAGCACTAACTTATTTATATTTTGAACTTTTTCGTAAATACATTATTTTTTAGAGATATTTTTTAAAAATATAAATAATTTTTTGGGCGGACCTTGGCGGGACAGATTTGGGGCGAAATCGAGGCGGGTCAAAATTTCTCCCTATTCCTACCCCAAATACGTCTCGCATTATAAAAATTATCCCGTTTCCTGGTCCGTATTCGTTTATTTTCTCCCATTTACTGTCCCATTTGGGCGGATCGTGGCAGGAGTTCCACCAACCCGGATCCATTTGCATCTCTAATCCTTTCTTAAAAACCGGATTAAAATTTTCTATTCTAAAAATATCTCAACTATATTATATTTATAATTTCAAATTAAACTAAAATTTTAACTTTAATTTGCTATTTAAATATAAGTTAAAGTTCATAAATCAAATTCAATATTCTTGATAGAATATTAATCTTTGATTTTAATTTAAGTTCAATTTAAAATCTAAAAGTAAAAAAAAATAATTTATGAACTTTAACTTATATTTAAATAGCAAATTAAAGTTAAAATTTTAGTTTAATTTGAAATTATAAATATAATATAGTTGAGATATTTTTAGAATAGAAAATTTTAATCCGGTTTTTAAGAAAGGATTAGAGATGCAAATGGATCCGGGNATTTCACAATTTTGATGTAAATTTTTAATACCTAATTTCCAGCTTGAATTTAAATTATAATTTTAACTTCATGTTTTGAGTTGTGAACTAAATTTTAATTATTTGTATATTTTAATTGAAATTTTATTTCAATTATTATTTTTAATAACTAATTTTTTTATCTCAACCAAATAAATGGAAATGGGAATCAACTATTCTGAATTTCTGATACCCATCGTTATTTCAAACCAAACATATTGAAAAATTTTACCATTTTACAGCTTCTATCAAATGTGATGAGAAAAATTTTATCAAATGTGAAAAATTTTACCATCGTTATTTCACATTCTATCAAATGTGAAAAATTTTACAGCTTCTATCAAATGTTTTAACTCAACTCCTGTTGAAATGAAGTCACAAAAAAAGAGATCAGGGACTATGGTTCAATTGTGATGAGAAATTCACACGGGGTCACCGTTGTAAATCTTAATTTCTTATTATTAATTAAATTAAATTATTAATTATTAATTTTTAAAAATTAAATTAAATTATTAATTTTAAAGATTAAATTAAAATATTTATTTAATTTTTAAACTTGAATTAAATTAATATTTTGATTTACTTTATAAAATTAATAATTTAAGTTTAAAAATATTGGATTGCTGGACTGCAGAATATGCATTCTGCATCATCAACATCAGATGGCTATCTTATCAGTATAAATACTCTATTGCTTATTTTAGTCAACTGAATTTAAGTTTTGTTTATCGACTGTTGAAATCTCTATTTTAGCTGGTTGTAGATTCACAAAGAAGGAAGAGGGGCTCGACTAGCTTCTAGATAACCTTGCCACGAAGTTTTAAAAGTCATTGCAAGGTTTGCACTTTATTTATTTCTTTGACACATAGAATGAGATGAGTAAATGATATATTTTACTATATTTATTCTATAAATTTTGGAATATTTTATTCTATCATATAATTTGTTGCCAATATATATAAGCCTATTGTTTTATTGCATGTTAAGATGAATTTGGTCACCCTTGTTAATGTGATCAATTAGAAATATGAATAGATCTTGGCCGATAAATTTGCTTCAAATCGATCATTGTTCCGGCTCCTAGGGTTCGATCTATAGTTCTCTTTCGTGTTCTTTGATGATCGATCTACGTTTCATGGTCGATCGGGAGTTGTACTATTCATAGATCTGTGCCAACACGATTTTGTTTGATTGAAGTCGATTTTAACGGATGATTTGTTGTGAATTATGTTTTGTACATGTGATTTGTGATTTTAACGGTAAGCATGTAACTTTTTGATGGGATATGGAATCTAGATTTTTGCTGGGATATATTTAGAAGCTGATAATTTGGCCAGAGTATGTTTGTAATATCTCTTTTTTTGTTTTCTCTTTTGTACTTTTGTTTTAATAGCTTTTTTTTTATTTTTTTTCCTCCCTCTAGGCTCGAGAAAAAACGACACATGCAACAAACACGGTTATTGCTGGTTGTGTTAGAAGGGGCTCTTTCTGCAAAAGGTTTTTTTTTTTTTTTTTTTTTTTTTTTTTTTTTTTTTATTTTTTTTTTTTATCTTGAAATGAAGAAAATTTTAATAATAATTATAGGGTACTTGTTTTGCCTTAGTTTTGTCAATTTGCCTTGTTTTCTCAATGAACACATAGACCGGTGGCACATTAAATCAACTTAATTATTTCACTTGCTATTCATCTTTTTATAGTTTTTGTGGCTTTGCCTTTTTGGATGAGTGCCTTGACGTACGATAAACATATATAATTAATTATTTTGGCTCACTATTTGGTAAGGAAAAGTGGATACTATGCTTGACCTCTTAATTACGTATTTTCGGCCTAATATTTTTTTTTTTTTTGAGAGGTAGGTAGTACGCTACCCGCTTCGTTTATTTCATTTAGAAATAAATTTAGCTAGAAATGTGAATCAACTAGGATTTGAACTTGGGATCTCGGATACCAACTACCAAGCCCTTGGCCACTGGGTCTAGGGACGGTCAGTGTACGCAGCTTATATATCCGTTTGGAAACTTTGTCTGAGATTGTGTAGGCAGCTTATAGATTTGTTTAATAAGTAATAAGTTGATGAAATTGTTTATTGTTTCACATTTGATAATTGATATTGGATACTGTGTTCCTCTTACATTTATGAGTATTGAACTTTCAGTTACAACAGTGGCGTATGAGTATCAAAACTTGGCCCATTCTTACTCAATTGATTAAAATTCAAATAAAAATAAAAATTAAAACTGAAACCAAAACCAAAATATTAAAATTGAAAATAAATAAAAAAACATATTAAAACCTAAATTCTAGCGCATTTGGAGACTTTAACATGTTGTTTGGCCCATTCTTACTCAATTGATTCATTAGCGGCCGTTTGGTTCGGGGTTAAGGGGGGTTGGGGGTTGGGNAATTGGGGTATGATTAACTAATCTCAAATTTAAAATTTAGATTTTTAAAATTTAAAAATTTGTAAGCTTAAAATTGATATTTATAATTTTAAATTTTAAATTTTAAATTTTAAATTATTATTTTAATTTTTTAAATTAAAATTTTGATATTTGATATTTTTAAATTTGAATTTAATCTTAAATTTAAAATTTAGAACTTTAAATTTTTGAATTTGAGATTTAAAAGTTTAAATTTTATTTTGAATTTTTCAATGTTTAAAGTTATATATTCAGATTTAAAATTTTAATTATAAAATTTAAAAATTTAAATTCAAATATAAGAGGCAACATCATTATGTTCTATTTATAACTACCCACTATTCTTCTTATTCTATCTTAATTATCTATCCAAATGCTATTTTTTTTATTCTCGAGAACAACTCAATTTTCATACAAATGCAAAATTGGTCTATTACATGCTTAACTCTGAACTTATACCTATCTCTAAAATAACTAATTCTTACTTAACTTTGAACCAAACGAACTAAAAATATGGGAAATATAGTAAGTAACTTAGTATAGAATGCTCTACTATTATTTCTTAACTTAGATGTGCATATTGATATTGCATCGAATTCTATTCAATGCATTGTATTTAAAATTGGTCAACCTATCAAATATTTTATCTTTTCTAGTCTATATTAGCATTTGATAGCTTGTCCAGTGAAAGTGGAGATTCTCAAACAACTTCGTACTTTTTGGAATATTTCTATCACGCCCCGGATTACCACGTTTCTCTGGGCACGCCAACAGACCTGCCGTATATATAGGAATTTTCTCTGTATACGAAACGATAGCTGTACCTGTAAACCAAACCAAGCTACAATTATAAGGTAAAGAGCTGCTAAACTGAGAAATAAACATGTATATAAACCTTGAGGGGTTCCTATACATACAAAATGTCTATAACCCAACTCGCTCCAGCGAGTACCACGACAACATCCCAGTACGTACAAAGAAACCCCAAAACTACCTTTGGATAGGTGCTCCTCTAGCTGGCGACCAAGGAAAGGGATGGCTCTAACTCACGACTCCCTTATCTCGGTCTGAATCCACAACAGTAGCAGCCGCAGACGATGGCTCTGCAAAAAGGGGTCAACAGTAAGATGTGAGAACTACTACAAAATAGAGTAGTCCTCAATGAGTACCGTCACCGACCTCAACGGCTCACCTACTAAGTCTATAGAAATGCATGCAAGAGATAGCAAGAAAAGCTGGAATGTACTCTACAGCTACATGCTACTATACTATCACTACTCACAATGAGCTATCTGTCCATATAAAAATGCATCCTCTACAATAACGACTACACTAACCCAAGGTCAAGGGACTGCCAACTGGCTTGTCCAGCCTAAGTCCAAGCTATACTGCACACCACCACAGAGGTGGCCGGCCCAAGAACACTGTCCAAACAAGACTACGGCGACGACAATGCGCGTAAAGCCTTACTCCGGAGCGGCACTTGCGGGCGCTATCCAACAGAATATGTAAGTGTGTCTCTGCTGAGCTCAACCAGGCTCTGACGACTATAATCAATGTAGTGGGTCTAATAACCAAACTCACGTCCCCTCGGCACAATCTGATGCAAAATACATAAATCTGGGTCCACCGTCAATCACAACGGCACCCGACAACCCGAAATAATCTACACACTACTATAAGACGAACTCGGCATCCCAGTACGAGCGTAACCTCAACCTACACTAATCTGGGTATCCACTGCATACTAACAGCGGTGATACAAAAGAACAACAGCTCCTATAGCTAAATCTGGTAACTTTTCAGAAAATGACAGTGTAGGGTTTAATGGTTTTCTCCTAAGTCAATTCCAAGTCCAACATATAAAACAATTCTAGAATTTAAGAATCCAACTCAGATTTCACAAAAACTATGTAAATCGATGAATTGAGCTACTAACATAATACTATATATAAAACATACATGCTGACAATATCTCGACGTAGGAGGGAATCCGACGATTTCGGTAAACATCAACCCACCTCGCAAAGATCGTCCAACCACGGCGAGAAGTCGAAAGAAGGGAATCCACGCGTTCGCACAGCCTCCAACGGCGCAACCGCAACGACCACGTGCTCAAACGGTCCTCTGGATCAACGTCAACAACCTCCCGGCTCAAGCCGCGACCTTCACCACGAGCACGTCCGAAAACTAAAGGGAGAGAGAGAGCAACAAACAAATCTTCCTCTCTGAGCTCTCTACATGTATATAAGGCTGAGGATAAACATTGGGTTGATCGTCACTTCAAAAGACCAAAATACCCCTTACCAACTCAAAAATCTAGCTGGGGTACTGGTACCCAACTCCAATACCGGTACCCGGCCCCTCAGCCCGCAACCTCACGCACTGGGTACCGGTACTCGCCCGATGCAGTATCGGTACTCGGGCTCGGTACCGGTACTCGACAAGTCGGTACCGGTACTCAGCATCGAATATGCTCAAATCCGAGAGCACCCAATTCTGAAATCCACAGGGGTACCGGTACTCAATACTTAAATCCTGCAATTTGCAGATGGTGACTTTGCTGGTCCGAGTCAGGACGAGGCGTGAGACGCGTACCTAGTGGTTGATAGAGTTTCCGGCCCAGTGACATTCGGTTTAGACTTTACCCTCTTTCCATGAATAAATGACTTAGACTTTTATGGTTCAGTTTACTTTTTTTTATTTGGATATATCAGCTTTATGATGTTAAATAAATATTTGTGGTTTTCATGTGAGTTTATGGTAATGATTTTCTACCCCTCATAGTAGCCTGTTTTTAAAGAAAAAGGTTTCCGTGTGGAAAACGATTTTAAAAAGGATTTTTCGCTTTTCATAATTCTAGTCTTTCAAAATAAGTTTTTGGGTGGGGAAACGTTTTAAATTAATAGATATGGATTTACGAATGAAACATTATAATCTTATGATTGAATTGAATGTAAATCGTGATATTGTGATGTAGTGAATGTATATGATTTGTATATGTTTGTGGTTGTATCTTATACTTATGCGACCCCGTGCAAATATATGGGAGACTTTATCCGTGTGAACAGTGGGTTTCCTGTATTTGTGACCAGTCTGGCATCCCATGGGGTCAAGGATTTTAAAAAAAAAAAAAAATTGAGCACTTCCGCTTTGATTCTTAAACTTCAAAGGGACCCCGAGGAATGACAATTTTATATTTATTCCTACTAGTTGAAAATGCCTCCCACTCGAAGGCTTTACTTTGAAACTCTAGTTTTTCGAAAATCCAATAAAAGTCGAAAAATCACTTTGAAAACCGTTTTCTACATAAAATCCTTTATTTTAAAGTAAACAAGCTACCACGAGGGATAAAAATTCATTATTTGCGAAAACCATAAGTATGCTTTAAAAACTTCGTTTGAAAGCCCAGTCCAAAATCTCACATGTATTCAAAATTTACGGATATCCAAATCCACGAGTAAATCTACTAAACCACAATACTGTCTAACTACTAACAAGTATGAGAGTGGTAAGAAACTGAGCTATCAAGTCTATCTACCGACATGCATACAATAAGCGTCAAACCAAAACTAATACTGTAAGGTTGGGATCTCTATCTCGAGCTCACTATCTACTATCGTCCTCACGCATCATCCCGACCCTCACCACTTAAGCTACCTGAAAAATAGTGGGGGGTGAGAACATGTAAACAAGTCTTCCCCTTCTAGTGGGTACCGCAAGCCGACGAAGGCGAGTTGTACACATCAATAGATGGAAAGGATAAATAGCAGCAGTAATAAGTAAATTAGGTATGATGATAAGGAATAACAACTATCGATTATCACCAAAAAACTACTATTGTAAAGTGAGATAATAAAACAACGGCCAACTATAGTCAACAGTCAAACTAGTGCAATAATAATAAAAATTAAACTGAAAACAACTGTGATAATGGTATGAATAACCGCTACTGCAAAGAGGGATGGAGAAATAACTATGAGTCAACTGCAATTGATAGCACAAGTATACCCAATCAACTATCGTATTGGTCTAAGGACCTCAGGCAATGCCACTCCTACTCTAATTGGCATATGACTCTAGTAGTAGGCCGCTAAAGCTCACGGGTCGAATGTACGATCACTTTTTCAGAAAAGAACACCTTCCTACAATAGATTAGATCGCCGGTGTACGTGAAATACTGACGAGCTATGGCGATCGATGCAAATATGGTCAATAGTCATCCGTCGGCGAATAGCCGACAATCAGACCTCTCAGGGTGTACCGACCGATCATGTTATCAAACAACATAAGACCACGAGTACTAACCACTCGGGTCAACACTGATGTGCGAGATCATCAAACAATGCAAATCCACTAGTACCAACCACTCAGATCAACAATGATGTGTGAGATCATCAAACAATGCAAATCCACGAGTACTGACTACTTAGGTTGAATGATGTGCGAAATCATAAAACAATGCAAATCCATGAGTACCGACCACTTAGGTATTTGATGATATACGCTCATGCATAAGCAAAGAAACACTACTGTTCTGCTTCTAGACAAGAACGAAAATATGAACTAATAGAGCAAATATAAAGCAAAGTCATAGAGTGTCATACTCATCATGAAACAAGTATAAGTAGTAGGTAGTTAGGAAAGAGTAGAGAGATGTAACAACTCGACCCGCCAGTAATAATAACATGTTGGGCCAAACCACCGGCCTAAAATGCTTAAGCCAAGTTATTATTACTAGCGTTCGAGGCCTCATATAAACTGATCGAAATTAATATCCCATCCAATGTGAGACTATTGGAGGTATTACAAACTCCCCCTATTTAGACATTGACATTCTCGTTGGGTCAAAACCCCAACAGATAGACAGATTAGGACCAGAATTATCAGGCGATGTGAGATTCTAGAGATGGCTTCTACGGTTTCAAGAAGCGGCTCCCACAAAACTCGTTGGTGTAGCACTTTGCCCCGTATAGCACTTATCTCTCACACTTCTGACCGGTATTCGGCTCTAATACCAATTGTAACGATCCGACCCTCTAGCAATAATAACTCGTTGGGCCAAACCACCTACCAAAAATGGTTAAGCTCAGTTATTATTACTAGCGTGTGAGGACTCATATAAACTGATTAGGATCAGTATCCCATCCGATGTGGGACTATTGGGGGTGTTACAAGAGATATCACCGAGCATGCACCACAGTACCAACTTCAGATCGAAGTACCCACCTGTGTCCATCACTGTATCCAGCTCCTGCAAAGCAAGGGACGTCGACCAAACCTACGACAGGTCCACCGAGTCAGAATCTAATCCTATAGACTCAAAAACACAAGGCTCACAATCCCAAACCATTCGCGAAATTGATTTCCCAAAACAGATTCCCGAACTCACCGGGAATCCCTAAAACGCACCGAGATGCCCCCGGGACCCACAAAATGCCCCAAAATGTACCGACTCACACCAGGAGTCACCCACTATCCCGAAAAACATCTATTTAAGTGCTCGAACAGTAAACATAAGTCTCCAAGTCAACTCGGTCATCGCCAATCGACCACCGGGCTTCTGAAAGTGTCCACTTTAGCACTGGAAGCCTCCGCCGCACTCCGATCACCTCCAAACACATGAGGGCACCACAGTAGCTAGCTAACAAGGCTAGGTGATAATTTTCGGGGAACCATGAAGCTGGAGATTCACTGCAACACGAAACTGTATTCTACCGGCAATTTCACCGACAAACGCGTGGAAACCCTACTTTTGATCGCACAGAGGCTTCAGAATCTAGAGGAAAAGTCTAGAGGGAGGGTCACAAACAATGACCACACGCTACCCAAGGCAGCCCACGAAGCCCTGATTGCAAAAATGTCCCTAAAGAGCCAACAAATCGCGAAATAATAAACATTAGAGCAAAAATTAAGGCCATTACCGAAAACTGTGCACTTTTGGGATGAAGCGAAGGCACGTCCGATAGGTCTCGACGTGTCGGACACTGTGCTCGCTGTCCCAAGCGCGCATGACAACCGAGGAGTGTTGTGGAGCCTCCCCAACTTCAGTGTACAAAAGACTTCGGGAGTGAAGGAGCTAAAACTCAGCGAGGGAGCGTCGTTGACAGCGACAGAGTTAGGCATGACGTTTAGCGAGTCGAGGGGTTCGCCGTGCTTGCCTTCAAAAAGATCGGGGGGCATCGAACTGCCACGAATAGAGAAGGGCCTATATTTGAGTCCTAGCTCAAGGGGCTGTGCGAGCTGAGGGCTCTCCGGCCGGCTGCCGCTGTGCGCTCCAGCTAGGGTCAGCAGCAGAGGGGGAAAGAAGCACAGTGCTCCCCTTGGCTAGCGACTGGGAGCGGCAGCGGCTAGTTGGAGAAGCTCGGCGAGCACAAATCCTGGCTGGGTTGGGGAGAGCCAAGCGGCGATGGCGACGGCTGAGGGAGGTTGGGGTCGTTGGCGGCAGACCTCCTAAGGCCGGGGGAGTCGGCAGCGGCAGCAGCGACCGTGGTTCAGTGAAGCTAGGCTCCTCTCTGCCTGTGGCTGTCGGAGGAGTATTCTGGCAGTTGCGGCGGTGTGAGACCCCAAGTAGTATATATAAAATATAATAGCGCTAAAACTCTAAACCCGGCTTAAGCATTTTGGATGATGGCTAGGCCCAAGAAGTTAAGAGAGTTAAGCATGTTAGGACGGGAGTAATTCTAAAATGGGTTACCCCCTAGGAAGTTGGGGCATCACAATTGGTATCAGAGCCAATTACTAGTCGGAAGTGTAAGATCAGTCGCGGCTGAGCCAGGATTATACAGCGGGGAGAGCGAGGCTCTCACATTGTTGACTGTTGTGGGTGGAGTGCAGCTCACCACAAGGTCGCTTTAGGCTAGTGAGACGAGTCTCACATCACATAGTACTTGTGAGTTTGAGCCTGACGAGGATGTCAGGGCTTAAGGAGGAGAGAATGTGAGACCCCAAGTAGGGCTAAAATTCTAAACCCGGCTTAAGCATCTTGGGTGGTGGTTAGGCCCAAGAGGTTAAGAAAATTAAGCGTACTGGGATGGGAGTAGTCCTAGGATGGATGACCCTCTGGAAAGTTGAGGCGTCACAAGCGGCGTCGGCAGGGCACGAGGACGCCGGGGGAGTCAGCCAGAAGTCGGGGTGGTCGAGGCCAACCCAAGGGACGTGGCCTCGGGTCCCCATGCTGCTCGGGCTCATAGAACAAGGAAAGAGTGAGAGGGGAAGAGAAAAAATGAGGGAGAGAAAGAGAGATGGCCGGAGACGAGGTTGCCGGCGGCCGAGGTTACACATGGCGCACTCGGAAGAGAAAGAGGGAGGTGGTTGAGTGAGAGAGAGAGAGAGGGAGAGAGGGTTAGGGTTAAGAGTGGGGGAAGACAAACCCTAGGTTTCTCTTTGAGCATTTTTGGAAAAATTGCAAAAAACTCTACAAATACATAGAAATTTTACCCTGGTCCCTCACAACACAAGTAACTTGCACAACGCCACTCCCACGTGCGAAATCGTGCGATTTGGCACATAAAATGTTGGGGGATTTTCCGAAACACAGTTTTTCCCATAAAATCCTCTCCCCAATAAACATGCAATTTCAGACGATCCGTTCGTGAGATTTGTGAATGGACTGCGCCAACGCTACCGGCACTGTCGGACCTTCGAGATCACGTTTTCATTTCGTGTGATTTGGTCGCGGATTCGCGAAGATCTGATGCCCCCTTTTTCTCTCACATATATATAGCAATATATATAGAGAGAATTTTGAATTGAAATTCGAATTCAAATTTAAATTTTGAATTTCTTAAATTACAAATATCCCAGATATTACACAGAGTCTCCATGCAATTTTTTTTTAATGCTTAGAAATTATTATCTGCATAGAGTGCATCTGTGCATAGTGCATCGATACCCCTTTCACCGCAAGTCACACTTCATTCTCTACTATCAAATTTGATGGAGGTTTATTCTCTCTATTGAGAGGTTGAACTATGTTGGATTAAAATTATAAGATGAAAAAAAGAGTTGCATGGATGAAAAGACATATTAGGCCGACGGATTGATTCTCTTACATTGCGATCTATTTGAATGTTAAAATAAGTTATGTAATGACACTATGTTTGCTATGAGAATTTTCTTTTGTAATTGAACTATAGAACCTTTTTTTTGGTCCCCGGTGATATTCATGGTTTGTTTTTGAATAATATATGTTGCATATGAGAATTTGTACTATTTTGAACATGTTATTACGAATCATTTATATGTTATTTTGCACATCTATTAAGTAAGTACTCTTGCTTCTTAAATAAACCAAAAAAAGCGAGAGCTGAACACGATGCGGACGCATCTAGACATGCCGTTACAAGCCATTCACAAGTGAAAAAAAAAAAACAAAAAAAGGTTTATAAAATTAATGCATGGGTAGGCCTTGTACAGTTGTACTATTCCATGCATTATTGCGCTTTGATCCATATCCATGTAAACATTATTTTTTTATTTTTTTCTAAATAAAATGATCATATTGCCTCTTGCTTATACATTATGTATTTCACTTAGGTCTCATTTACTTAAAAAAATTTGAGGCTTGGAATGGAAATCAGAATGAGCAATTACTATTGTTAGTGATTGATTAGAGAGAAAAGCATTTCGATTCTCATTCCGGGGATAATCGAATCCCTCCAAAATGACTCCCAACACGGAGGTGCATGGGAGTCAATTTTACTTCCGAAAAGGATAGAAAAAAACTCATTTTTTTTCAATAATAATTATTTAAATTCAAATATGCATATAATTTTAAATTTAGATGAAATTATAATTTTATATTTAAATTCAGAATATAAATTCAACATTTATTAATTTTTAAAATTTTAATTTTAATTTCAATATATGTTTGATACTTGAATTTAGATATAATTTTACATTTTAACTTTGAACTTAAAGTCAAATTAAAAATTTAAATTATGAATCTCAATTTAAATCTATATTTTGATTACGAATTTAGATAGTAGGTTAATTTTTTTTTGTTTTAACTAAATAATAATACTAATAAGTTGATTCCGATTCCAAATCTTATTGTGAACCAAACAAATTAAGAGATTCACCGTTCCAATCAATTCCCATTTCGATTCCCATTTTACAATAGAGTTCATTTTTATTTTCTAGAAACATTTCAAAGTTCTGGGTTATCAATGTTTACGGACCAAACCACAATATCAGGATACATAGCACGGGGACTTAAATGTGAATTGTTTTATTCAAACCGATTCCCCTCCAAAAAAAGGAAAAAAAAAAGGGAGGTAAACTTTAAATACCACCCTATGGTTTCAACGCTTCTCACTTTAGTACCCTCTGATTAAAAATATATCATTTTAGTACCGTGTGTTTTTATTTTTCTCTTTTCATCGGCGCTTTCGTTAATTTTCGTTAAATCATATACAAAGAACTTCAGATACCCATCTATGATTTATCTAATATTCACTTTAATATCTCGTGATTCTAATTTTGTCACTGATTTAACGAAAAACTTACCGGATGGGACAACGGAAAGGAAAAAATAAAAGCACAAAATACGAAAGTGATACATTTTAAACTATAGAATACTAAAATGAGAAAGCGCAAAACCATAACAGCGATATTTGAAGTTTTAATTTTCAAAAAAAAGAAAAAAAAGAAAATAGCCGTTGCACGCGATTCTCTCTCTCTCCCTCCCCCTCTCACTATATATCTAATTTTAAGCTCCCCATGTTTTCTTGGGTATAATATAATATAGGAATAACGAACGGAGTAGCTTGCATTACGCCGAAAAAGCTCTCCCTCTTTCGCTCTCTAACACCCATCTCTCTCTCTCTCTCTCTCTCTCTGGATCTCTCTCTCTCTCTCTCTCTCTCTCTCTCTACGCGCATTCCGTGTTATCATTTTTAAGCTACACCTCCTCCCCCTCCCTTGCTGTTTCTAAACCTCATGCTTCTCTCGTAGGTATGTACACTTTCAAACAATTGAGCTTCGTTTTATTAAACATCGCATAGCATTCATTATAATTAATTAATCACCGGCCACTCGATCGGGCAAGTAAGTTACATTAATCATGCATCTTCTGATTAATACGCTTGCATTAAAATATTTTCACATTTCATGTATGCATGTATAAGGCAAACAATTAATCTCTACTTCTTCTTCTTTTTTTTCCCTACTTTCTCTGTGATCAACTTAAAACAGTGCAATATTAATTTCAACTTCACGTATATATCGAGATTGTTCTAAAGTTATGTTCAATATTTAACTAAGTTATACAACACAAGAATATTCTTTTTTTTTCTTTTCTTTTTCTTCGGGCTAAAGAGTTTTTGTTCTCCTTTTCTCTTTTTTTTTTTTTTTTTTTTCTCTTTTTTTTTTTTTTTTTTTGACTATGTGTTGTAGCTCGCGCAAACGAACCATGAGTGAAGCTATGTCGGGGCCTCTCGACCGATTCCAAATACCTGGTACGTCCGATTTTTTTATATATATATAGAAGCATATATTTGTCTCAAATAATACGCGAGTATATATTGATTTTTATGTTGATATTTGATTTTTCTATTCGCACATTGTTATATGGCATCTCAAAAATAAGAGAGCATTATAAGTTTGTAGTTTTGGTCTATGGTTTATGTCGGCGCAAATTATGTATAGGAAATAAATTAAATAGACATACTTACAATAAAACTATGTACAATGTGCATAATTCTATTCTAACTACTCGTGCAATAATTATCTAATTCTTCTCAAACAAATATCATCAATCTTGAAAAAAAAAATGTTGGAGAAGAAAAAGCGAATCAATTTCGCATAACATTTCGCATTTTCTGATGATGTTAGACTCTATTAACTCTTTGGCAGGTCAGGAAGGCCTTCCAGATCAAGAAAAGCGAGACAGAAGATCTGACATCGAGAACTCAGAGGACGACAGGAAGACAAGAATCGGGTCTTTAAAGAAGAAGGCGATCAATGCGTCGACAAAGTTCAGAAATTCGCTGACGAAGAGGGGCAGGAGAAGCAGCAAGGTTATGTCAGTCTCCATCGAGGACGTGCGCGATGCTGAGGAGATGCAGGCTGTCGATGCCTTCCGCCAGACTCTCATTCTCGAGGAACTGCTTCCCTCCAGACATGATGACTACCACATGATGCTAAGGTACATATCTATGGATAGATAAATAGATGGATAATGCATTAATTGTAGCTGTTGTAGTATCATTAATATTATGATCCCTTTTTTGCTTTATTTGTTATGATGACTAAAATATAGTTCGCTAGTATAATTCTTGATAGATTACGGTAATGGTCTTGAACAAATGTATCTATCTTTTGATTTCATTGTAACAGTTATGATGTACCGATCGATCTAATTTGCTATGAAGAAAGAAATTGAAATTATATGGTTTGACAAAATACTAATGACAGTTACAATTTGTTTTCGGAAACAGGTTTCTTAAAGCAAGGAAGTTCGATATTGAAAAGACGAAGCAAATGTGGGCTGATATGCTCCAATGGAGAAAGGAATTCGGCGCCGACACAATAACAGATGTAATTTTCTTCCTCACTTTCTTAATAGGAAAAGGAATCATAATCATATATATAGTTCTTATTTCATGCTAACTAAAGATCAAAATTATATATCCTCACTCATTCCTTCTCATTTTATACAACTAATTAACTCCCCAGGATTTCGATTTCAAAGAGATCGACCAAGTTTTGGAGCACTACCCACAAGGCCACCATGGAGTAGACAAGGAAGGCCGACCAGTTTACATCGAAAGGCTTGGGCAAATCGACGCGAACAAGCTGATGCAAGTCACGAATATGGACCGATACGTTAAGTATCACGTTAGGGAGTTTGAGAGGACCTTCGCAGTTAAATTCCCTGCTTGCTCGATCGCAGCGAAGCGGCATATCGACCAGAGCACGACAATTCTCGATGTCCAAGGAGTGGTATGTGAAGAAGACCTTCTGTTGAAAATAGAAGGCATGCGAAACCTGCACATAAATATGTCCATAATAGAAACTTTATTTTGAATATACATGCCCTTGTTCTTGTGAATATGTCCATATTAAAACTAGTACTCTTTATTTACGATGCAAAACCTACTTTTCCCTTGAATCCATAACTAATTTCGTTAGAAAATGCACTTTGGAGAGGAATACAAAATAATCGCATTATGTAGGGGTACATATCTGAATAGATGATTTAGCAAGAATAACTATGACAAAGACACTAATCCTTAATTTGCATTAGAATTCCTTGGTTTCATAAGAATATGTATACTAACATAGTAATACATGAGGGTATGAAGAACCTCTTACTTGTAAGTTGCATGCAGTTCGGTTTTGTACAAGTTTTCTGAGAGTCTAATAATTAAGTTGCTCAAGTTCAAAAAATAGGTTGTTCCTTTCCCGCTTTAAAATGAATATGGTATGAATGTGTTATCTTATTAGGGGTACAAACACTTCAATAAGACTGCGAGAGAGTTAATCAGCCGCCTTCAGAAGATCGACGGAGATAACTATCCCGAGGTATTATGAATCACTTCAATCACAAAAATTGTATAGCCAAGTAACTATATCATGCAAAATGATGATATTTACTTTATTACAATCTTTTTCTTCTTTAGACCTTGTGCCGCATGTTCATCATCAATGCCGGTCAGGGATTTAGACTGCTTTGGAACACCGTAAAGACCTTCCTTGATCCTAAAACCACCGCAAAGATTCACGTAAGTGCCTCTCTCTCTCTCTCTCTCTCTCTCTCTCTCTCTTTATTAACAACTCTAATTTGATGAACTATTGCGAAAACTAACAATAATTTGATTCACAATCAGGTTCTGAGCAACAAGTACCAAAGCAAGTTGCTTGAAGTGATTGATGCCAGGTTTGCATTAAAGCTTATGAAGCACACATTACTACTAGAATTTTGAATACTAATGTATCAAAAATTACTTTGATAAAACCTCAGGTAATTACTCTCTGAATTATTTAGGCATCAAATCATTGTGTAAATTATTGTGGTTTTCTCGTAGTGAATTACCGGAGTTCCTTGGTGGCACTTGCAACTGTGAGGGTGGTTGTCTTCGGTCCGACAAAGGCCCATGGAAGGATCTCGAAATCCTGAAGGTGTGTTTACCTTTCGACCCTCAAATCATAATTTATTTGCTTCTTTACTTTCTTATTTTTACGTAGATTTTCTTCAATGTTTTCAACATTATAAGTTGAGAGGGATAGAAAAATTAACCGAGTTTTTCCCTAAATACATTGATGTATAGATGGTTCAAAGTGGCTATGGGAGATGTGGGAAGCCAAACTCAAACTCTTTCAGTGCCGACGAGAAAACAATTTCTGAGGATGAGATATTCTATCCCAAGGTGGCTGTGAAACTCAACCTAACTTAATTTTCTCTGTTTCTTTCATTTCTTCATGCTTTAATTTACAATCTTTAAGTACTAATTTGTAAGATACTCTTGTCATTACGTAAAGATGCAAGAATCTTTCTCTGGAGAGATGATTTTTCCCACAGACGATATTCGATCTCCGAAACCATCGAGGGGCTTTATTGAACACCCACATTTGTCTCCCGTCCGTGAGGAACCTGGCTGTCCAGCATACCAGGTAGGAGACTTCTTCAATCAGTTAGTACTATATGAACAAAACGGATAACTAGCTAACTAACTATCTTGAAATGCTAAAATGAAGAAAGCCCTTCGTAAATATCACGATTTCCATTTTTGCCACCTTGAAATATTGAAAACCTATTTATCAACCTCCCTAAACAATGATTTTTCATCGCTTCGCCTCCTTTTGTTGATGATATATGTCAGCATACATACGGGGGTCAAGAGGATAGAATCTATGTTCTTGGGGGGGCAATTTTAGAATTAACTGCTATAATTACAAGGGTTTTCCTACAATTATCTCACTAAGAAATTAATGAACATTGCATTGTTTTTGGTACATGAACACTGTAGTACTCTCCATGATAGTTATGCTTATTCTACAATAAACTCCCTGCTGCATTCTTTCTGACAGAGAGAAACAGAAATATCAGACGCTATTTCACAGGTCAATGTATTATACTAACACTCATGTTGGTCCTTCAATTTTAGCCGAGTCCCTAATCTTTTCTAAACTCTACAGGTTCCGGAGGCCGAAGAAACTCTTTCCTCCTCGTATTCTTGCGATGATCACATCCCGATTGTTGACAAGGCCGTCGACGCTAGCTGGAACAATGAAGTACAAGACCAAAAACTTGCAATGATATCTAAAGGTTGGTTCATGTAACTATTACCTCTCAAAAAAATTAATTTTCAGCTATATTTGCGGAGCTTGAGCACCATTTGAGACTACGTCTAAGAGCCTATAACTTTACCTAGATGCTCAACAAAATTACTTACTGTAATCCTGTTATGTCGTGTCGTTTCCGTGTTAGACGGTTCAATTCATGTAGTAGTGTCGATTCAAGTTTTTCTCAGTAATTTCAAATTGTCCCATGTCGTGTCTTAAATCTGCGAATTTGAATGTTCTCTCATAGTGTGAGGGATTTAATAGACAAGACACAAAGTTTAATATATAGATGCTATTTTTTCGCTTTTCAGATCCCTACTCATTGGCAGATATCTGCCAAAACTCAGGAGGACTTGGCAGCCCCGTCCTCGGAGGAGTCATGGCCGTGGTTATGGGCTTAGTCACCATCCTCAAAGTCAGCCGCGTCGTGTCCAAGAAAATAGTCGGGGCGGCCATCGACTGCACGAACCCTGCTTACGGAGAAGCTGCAGTCAGAAGCCAAAAGCAGTTATGCATGATGAGTGAACCTCAAGTATCAGCTGCTGAATACAATGCGGTGATTAAGCGCCTTGTGGAAATGGAAGAGAAGATGAACATTCTCAGCATGAAGCCTGTTGAGATGCCTTCTGAGAAGGAGGAGATGCTTAAGGCTGCAGTGAGCCGCGTCGAGGCGTTAGAATCCGAGCTCGCAGCCACCAGAAAGGTAAGCACATATTTGATAGAAAAGGATTTCAGTTTCATGGCTATGGCATGAGAGAATTTGGTGCAGATTGTTTAGTTAAATTGGCTGTAAAAATAATGGTTCCTATTTATTTCTCATTTCGCAGGCTCTCGAGGATGCTTTCTCGCAGCAGGAGGAGCTTCTTGCTTATATTGATAAGAAGAAAAAGAAGAAGAACAAGTTGGTAAGTGGTTTTAGTATCCGAATGTCGAATATTTCGAAAATCCAATCTTTTGAACACACCATATATATATAGTTATATCCTGGCACTTTCATTCATAATATAAGCTTTTCTATTGGGATAGATATATAATTGTATAAATGTTTAATACTGTATATATGTTGCTGTTATTCTTTCAATAATTGTGGCAAACCATTTTTCTTCCACACTATAACTCCATTTCTTAACCACGGTATGTTTTCTTAGAAACTAGGGCCTTGGATCACTTCAAATACAAAGAAATAGTACCATGTTAGTTAATAAATAATTATACATAATATTTTAAATGTGTTCTCTTCTTCTTTTGCTTGACTTAGGAGCTACATTATTTTGTTTTTGCTTAATACTTTTCTATGCATATCCTCTTCATCTGATAACACTGTAACTTAACATATGCAGAACCCATTTTGCTGGTAAAAGAATGCAGTGAGAAGAGAGAGAAAGCACCATGTAAAGTAAAAATATGAAACTTTTAAGAGGTTGGTTAATTTTCTTTTATATGAGTTGCAACCTTATATGTGTTTATTCTTGGGTGAACTAATCCAAGCTTTCGGTTAAAAGTACATATGTATTACTCAAATGATTCCTTTGGGATCACATACATTTTATTTGTTATTCGATTGTATGATTTACCAAGTTGATTGTTATGTACATACATTCTATTTTAGTTTGGACATTTATTTCTAATGCCACATGTGATTGGTTACCTGCTTCCTTTGAATAATTAATATTCAGCTGTTGATTTGGACCAAATTGAAAAAAGCTGATCTATTCGTAGTAAAAGTGAGTCAATTGAGATCACTTCCCAAATATTTAGGACTTGTTTGGTCATCATTGGTGTGACCGGAAGTTCCATAAAATTGTTATTTGAATAAAGCTATGTGAAATATCATTAATAGCTCCTTTTCACAACCCCCCACCAAGAGCTCCTGCATTTTTTTTTTTTTTTTTTTTGAGAGAGAGAGAATGGTAGTATCAGTATGGTACCCATTTCGTTCATTTTTTTTTATAAATAAATTTAGCTAGAAATATAGAACAACTAGACTTTAAATTTGAAATTTCGAGTATCAACTATCAAATATTTTACGACTTGCTCGTTACAAAGGTTATGACTTATAAGGGCCATAGTTGTTCCCCACATTCCAAAGATTTAGTAGTCCCAATACTAGGGATACAACTTCCATTGGATGTTTTTACATCTCTGATACAAGGATAAAAAGAAATAAAGAAATAAAATAACAAAGCATAAAGGAGGACTCAGCAAGCGTGTGTGTGTGTATATATAAATATATAATATACCAAAGTTAAAAAAAGTAACTGACTTGATAATCTTTTTGATTACGTTGTTTTACTTATACTATGTCCTCATACTGGGAAACAAACGTGCGAGGGAAAAAAAAAAGAAAAGAAAGGCTATTATAAAGGCATTGCAATAGAAGGGGAAATGAAAATACAATTTATTTATCGCTAGAATCATACGTCGAAACCCAATGATTTTGAAGATACATCCGTAGAATGTCACCTCAAATTCATCTTCTTTTCCTGCTTGTAAAACCTCCACCAGCAGAACAAAGCCGCATAAGCCTCTTCAAACTCTTCAAAAGCAAAATTTGTTCTTCTACAAAAAATTTGTAGCAAGGTACGTAAATTCATCGGTATCATCATTTTTTTAATGTGTTATCAAAAAAATGAAAACAAAAAAAAAAAAAAGCTTTGAATGTAGGACAGCATTGATAAAAAGAGAGGGGGTAGAAAGTGTTAACTAACCCGAAGCTTAGCCTCCTCTTGGCGGTCTATATATGCAAGCAGTTCCTCTTGCCTAATAAGAGCTTCATGCAAAGCCTGTGTAATAAATTAGCACATAAATACGCAAAGTAAAATTGCCGAGTTTGGTAAATACAACACGCTGGTTAAAAATATTGTTCAACATGTACTGGGGAAAATAGAAACCAACAAAGTGAACTAAGGAAAAAAAAAAAACAGGTCATTAACTAATCATCCATATAACAGTTGGGAATATAGTCTAAAAAAATGGTTATAACAATGGATAAATTTATTCAAAAAAAATTTGGCCCACCATGGTAACTATCTAAGATTATAATAACTAACCAAAAAATCCTTTACAAATAGTATGATGATAAAGAGTATTGGATAGACAAGTCTAGACAGAAAAGAGCCCAGAGCCAAAATGAATCACAATAACCATTCTTTTCAGAAAAAGAATGGATACAAGTGGTGAGGAAAAACAAGGCCTAGATTTATGATGCTCTACGGTAGTTATTGTGCATCTGCATAGTCTAGCTAAATATACAAAGCCAACATTAGTCAAGAAGGGAAATGAGTTGCACAACTTTACCTTCTTAGTAACAATGAGCTCGGCTTCTAATGCATCTACTCGGCGAACAGCGGCATTAAGCAACTCTTCCTTCTCAGAAGGCATCTCATGTTGCTTTGCTTGAAGAATCTCGACTTTCTCTTCGAGTTCACCGAGCCTACTCAGAAGTGACGAAAGGAGGTCTACTTGGGTAAATCCTGGAGCGGGCGAAGGCGGGCGGAACTCTTCTTTCGGAACAGAGTCAAATTGAAATGTGGCGTAGTTAGTCTCTGGCTGGGAAGTACTCTGTGGAAGTTTCTTGGTCACGCGACTTGTGATTGCACGTAGGAAAGTCAGAATAGTCAGGATAAATGCCAACAGGGTCGCAATAATTTGAGCCAAGTGACCTTCAGAAGGTTTTGATGTAAGAGAAACAGTATCTGCATTTATGACAATAGCAAACAAAAAACATAGCCATGTTTAGTTATTTATTAAGAATGAAGATAAAGAAAATGGAGTGCGTGACTAGCATATGTATCATATTCAAACTTGTGTAACTAGATCTAAGCAGTTTCATTAGTCTTTTATTGTGAAATTACTAGTGACAAAAATAGAAGTTGAAAAGGCAGAATTAGATAAAATTGGATGTCGTTGATGCTAAATTTAGCAGGCTTAACAACTTGAAATCTGCCCCAAGGAAAAAGATCTAAAGATCAAGATTTAAGAGAACGAAAAAAATGGAAAGATAATTTTTATGTAATCCCTGATTTTGTGGACAGTCTCAAGAAAGGCCCTAACTTTTGTTTTGTCAGGTCAGATAAAACCCTTTACTCTAAGTTTGTTTGTTTTTTTGTTTGTTGTTAATAATAGAAGTTGCCAACAGGCATGTTTAATGGAATCAAGGAAGACACCAAAAGGAATAGTGACTTTTGTCCCTTTATAATGGTTGTCCTTGTGAACTTCATATAAATAAAGTTGAGGACGAAAGTTAGCAATAGTAAATTCCATTAGCAATAGTAACAATTCCACTAGCACTAGTGTTTTTCGAAATTAGGAGTGAGAATATAAAGTTTCCGAGGATATGTTTGTAACAAAATTTTCCTATGTTCCATTGAAAGATCTCAGCAGGGGCTTTTGAAAATAAAAACTCAAAACAACAGATTCATGTAAAAAAGAGGAAGATTAGGGGGCTTTCTTCAAATTTTCTGACAGATCTGGGATTTTTTTGTTCTATTCAAATTTAATTCTTTTAGCTATTGATTCACGAACCTTTAGATCCGAAAAGCCTCTGGTTAGAAGCTTCTTTCTTCCATCCTGCATCAACAGCCTTGTCAACCATGGGAACATGTTCACCACTTTCAGAAAGACCAGTAGGAAAGCTAGCTGCCTTCACCATCTTTGCTTGCTACAAGATAATATGAGAGTAGTTGCTGTGATTACGTTAATAACAACCTATTTGAAAATTCATAACATGTTATAATACAGGGTTAACAACAAAATTGTCAAAAAGTTTGGCCCAAAATTCGATATTCCCTCATAGTTTTAACTGTAATAATTTAGTCAGCACCATCATTAGACTCATAAAATTGAAACTTAAAGATGAAACTGAAACTGAAGTCAAACTTCAGGGCTAAGCTTGAAGTTAAGATCAAACTTCAGAATTGAAATGATACTGATGATGAAACTGATATCAGAGTAAGACTTCTGGATTAAATTGTTACAATTCGAACCAGCGGACAAAATTGAAACCAAAGCCAAATTTTAGAGACCATACTTATAACCAACTCTACTATATCACAAGAAATACTGATTGCAAGAACAGTTTATTAAAGAAACAAATGTTCAATACAAGACATCCGAAACACTTTTGGTCCTATGTGCTTTGACTTTTACTAGATACGAAGCACGTTCAACCTCATTTCCTTCTCTAGAAATTCACCTTCTCCTACCTAGATCACCTATTTTTCCCAGAGTGTGTTTTTGTAAAACAACTAGTAGTTTCAAAATCAAATACAGAACAATTGTTGAAATCTACCTGTGCTACTTTTCGACCAACTCAACAAACTCAATCCCATATAGTCACTTGGAACTTTAAAAAGTACATAAATTAACATTCATATCCTTCTGAAATTCTCTAACTTACTTTGTAACAGACACTACCTTTATACGCATGGTTAGCTTATAAGAAAAGAGTTGCCAAGATAGTATCCTAATTAAAAAAATAAAATGTCAACATATAAAATAGAAAATGTCATCAGAGAATCAACTCACCTCTTCGCGAACTGGGGTCAATTGAGGGTGAGAAATATAAGTTCTCAATGCTTTTGGTGAGGAAATGTCTTCAGCATCTGAACCAGACTCCGCAGTAGATGTATCACTACCCTTTTTCTACTCCAAAAAGAAGAAACTGATTTTAGCAGGGGATTTTGCAAAATCAACCAATAGGTTTCTCTTAATTAAGCAGTCTAATCCACTTCCTCTGCTGCTAACATTTTCAAAAAAAATCTTTCTGTATAGACTAAAATTAATTGCATGCATCAGGTATTTCAGTTAGGGGCATCTTGGTCCACAGAAAAATTTTGGTCCAAAAATTCTAAAACTGAAAAAAGTGGGTACATTTGTGAAATAAAAAAAATATGTGAATCATTTTCTACAAAATAGCAGTTTTCATTCATTAGCAACTTATTTTCAATAGGGAAATAAGTTAAAAAAGAAAAAGGATTGTACGAAGTCTTACTCCTGTGTATTGTGGTTTAGCATAAGCAATGATTTTTCCCTCGCCATTGGATACAGTTACAATTTGCCTACCATATTGTGCTTCACCACAAAGGACCATCTACATATAACAGCAAAAATTCCTTAAAATTAAAAGACAAAATTGAGAATATAATATGTATAAGTAAAAAAGAGATGGTTAACAAACAGAAACCTTCAATATGTTTGGGTCCTTCCAAGGGCCTTTCTCTGCCTTAAGGCATCCTCCATGTTCGGGACAAGTACAAGAACCACCAAGAAATTCCGGAAGCTCACTGAATAAATTTACAAAAGGAAAGGTGTTAATCATGAAACAAAATTGAGGGCTTTTACATATATATATATATTCGCACAAAAGTCAACTATTTACTATGCACCACTATAAAATCTGGAATCTCATGTATGGCCATTGAAAATGAAATCTCTTACATCTAAGTTGGGAAATATCCAATTCATGGAGGAAAGCTGAAAGTTATCAAGAAAAAAGTAAAATAGAGGCAAAATTTTCTTGTAAAGCAAGGGTCAGTAATGCAAGAAATTAAGTTTCAAAAGGCATATACATATATCATGCAAAATTTTCAAGGCACCAACCTGGAATCAATTATTTCAGCCAGCTTGCTTTGGAATTTGGTCCCAAGGACCTGAAAAAGAAAATTGCGAAGTAATTCAATTTACATTCTCAGAAATTCAAGAGAAAAAACTGAACTTCACGGTTAGATCACAATTGCCTACATGTATCTTCGAAGTAGTCTTTGGATCGAGGAAAGACTTCACAGTGTTCCATAAAAGCCTGAATCCTGGGCCAGCATTAACGATGAACATTCGGTATAATGTCTGCACGAATAGTTATTCTTGTAAGAATTATCTTCAATAACAATCTTGTGTCCATTAAGTCCATAGAATAGGAAAAAAGAATTCGCAAACCTCAGGGTAGTTATCATTGTCAATCTTCTGCAGCCGCACAATTAGTTCTCGTGCAGTTTTACTGAAGTTCTTCAAGCCCTACAGGGCACACAAAAATTATAGAAGGCACACACGAAAAAAGAGAAATTTACATGTATAGCATGGAAATTATCTATTTAAATATATCGCCTTGCAAATTTGATTTTACATGGGTTCTTCAAAAAAATAAATATTCGGTACATATAAATACCCTTGTACATACAAAAACGCCCATTGAACCTTCTTTCATAAGAATACTACTAACACATGACTTCCCGACCAAATATTTAAGAATGAAAAAAAATGCATCTTTCAAGGATTATAGATGAAATTTCAGATTTTACGACTATTTGCAAGTACATACATACATACATACATACACACATATATATATATATATATATATATATATATATATATATATATACACATATATATATATATATATACACATATATATATATATATATATATATACATATATATATATATATATATGAGTACGGCTATGGTGCTTGTAAAAGCACCAAGCACTTGGTGCTTATAAATTTTTTTACCGTTAGATCTACGCCTTTGATCATTTTCAACCGTTAGATTATACTATTCAACCAACCACCCACTCAACCCTAGGGGGATCACATCATCCTAACCGCACATTTCTTAATCCAATGACCAAAAATTTACAAGCACCGATAACTTGATACTTTTAAAGCATAGGAGCTCAATTCTGTATATATATATAGAGAGAGCAGGGCTGCTGTGCTCTCAGGAGCACGGAGGCCTCCGTGCTCCTGAGCCGTTTTCAATGATGGAATTTTCAAATCGACGATCGGCTCCGTTAGACTTGATCTAGGGTATTTGAAGTTTCTAGAAAATAATTTTTGTGTTTTTTTCATATCATTTACCTAGTGATCGAAAGGATTCAAAATCAATAATTTTTAATGGTTGATATCTGCCGTTTTCAAGTTTAACGGTGTAGAAGTATTCAAATCAAATGAAATTTTGATACAAAATTCTTTATACTATCTACAACAAAATCAATATTTTTGATCGAAAATTTTAGTGCTACATCATCACTTTTTATAGGATTTTTATTTTCAGACGTTAAAAATTATTGATTTTGAATCCTTTCGATTGCTAGGTTAATAATATCGAAAAATCGCAAAAATTATTTTCTAGAAACTTCAAATACGCTAGATCAAGCCTAACGGAGACGATCGTTGATTCGGAAATTCCATCATCGAAAACGGCTCAGGAGCACGGAGGCCTCCGTGCTCCTAAGAGCACAGCAGTCCTGCTCTCTCTATATATATATACAGAATTGAGCTCCTATGCTTTAAAAGTATCAAGTTATCGGTGCTTGTAAATTTTTGGTCATTGGATTAAGAAATGTGCGGTTAGGATGATGTGATCCCCCTAGGGTTGAGTGGGTGGTTGGTTGAATAGTATAATCTAACGGTTGAAAATGATCAAAGGCGTAGATCTAACGGTAAAAAAANGGCTAAAAATAAAATTATCATAAAAAATGGTGATAAAAGACTTGAATTTAAGATCAAAGGTACTGATCTTACTCTAAATAGTGAAAAGAATTTTCTATAAAAATTTCATCAGATTTGGATTGTTTTACACTGTTAAATTCACAAACGCATCAAATCGATCATTAAAATTGTCAATTTTGAGACCTTTTGATCACTAGCCAAATGATATCGAAAAATTATAAAATTTAGTTTCCAAATACTTTTAATAGTGTAGATCAAGTCTAACGGAGCCGATCGTCGATTTGGAAGCCACATCATTGAAAACAACTTAGTAGCACGAAGGTCTCTGTGCTATTGATAGTATAGCAACCTAGCTCTATATATATATATATATATATATATATATATTAACGACCGGTACGGGATTCTTGCTAGTTTAACAATGTAAAAAAAGCGAAATCAGTTGAATTTTTGATAGAAAATTCTATTCACTATCTAGATAAAGATAAATAACTCCGATCTTAAATTGGAGGATCCGATCATCCATTTTTAGGACATCGTTCGATTTTGACCGTTCATTTTATGCCCGCTTGGTGGACTTTATTATGATTTCGAAAAATTATGAAATTTATTTTTTAAAAGTTTTAAACACTCTAAATCATATTTAACGGAGTAGAACATCTATTCAGAAGCTCTATCATCAAAAACAACTTATGAGTACGAAGGGCTCTATTCTCATAAGAGTATAGCAGCCTTCTCTCTCTATATATATACTATATATATAGCTAGACTGGTATACTATCGATAGCACGGAGGCCTCCGTACTATCAAGATGTTTCCAATGATGCAGCTTCCAAATCGACGATCGGCTTCGTTAGACTTGATCTACACTATTAAAAGTATTTGAAAACTAAATTTTATAATTTTCGACATCATTTGGCTAATGATCAAAAGGTCTCAAAATTGACAATTTTAATGGTCGATGTGATGCGTTTGTGAATTTAACGGTGTAAAATAATCCAAATCTGATGAAATTTTTATAGAAAATTTTTTCACTATTTAGTGTAAGATCAATACCTCTGATATTAAATTCAAGTCTTTTATCATCATCTTTTATGAGATTTTTATTTCTAGGCATTCATTTTTAGACTAGGTAAATGATGTCGAAATTTGAAATTTAGTTTCCAAATACTTTCGATAATGCAAATAAAGTCTAACGGAGTCGATCGTTGATTTGGGAGCTACATCATTGAAAACAACTTGGTAGTATGTAGATCTTCGTGCTACCGATAGTATACCAGCCTAACTCATATATGTAATATATATATATATATGAGAAAACTTCAAATACCACCCCTATGGTTTCACACTTTCTCACTTTAGTACCCTGTGGTTTAAAGTGTATCAATTTAGTGCCCTGCAGTTTCATTTTTATCTTTTTATTATCGATTTCACTAATTTTTGTTGTTAAATCAGTGACAAAGTTAAAACTAAAGAGTACTAAAGTGAATATTTGATAAACCTAGGTGGGGAATCTGAAATTTTTTATATATAATTTAACAAAATATTAACGGAAAAGCTGACGAAAGATAAAAATGAAACCACATGACACTAACTTGATACACTTTAAACCACAGGGTACTAAAGTGAGAAAGTGCGAAACTACAATGCTGGTATTTGAACTTTACCCTATATATATATACAGAATTGGGCTAGAATACTATTAATAGTATTTGACCTTTTTTGCTATCCAGTTTTTAACATTTAGATAAAAAAATTGTAGTGTTAGGATAATAGTCATCCCCTAGGGTTTAGTAGTGGTCCCCCTAGGGTTGAGTAGGTGCTTAGTTGAATAGTATGATCTAAAGGATGAAATTGATCAAAGTGTAGATCTAACGGCTAAAAAATCGATAGTAAAATAGCCCAAATACTATTAATAGTATTCCAGCTCAACTCGTATATATATATATATATATATAGACACATAATATAGAGTCCAACTACTATACTCTTATGAGTATAGAGCATAGACCCCTTTATACTTATAAATTTTCAGCTATTACATCTACCATTTTGACCATTTCCACCCATTAGATCATACTATTCAACCAACCAACCACCTACTCAATCCGAGGGATCCACTATCATCCTAATCGGCGACCACTATCATCTTAACCGCATATCCCTTCATCCAACAGTCGAAAACCTATGAGTACAAAGGGATTTATACTCATAAAAGTATAGTAACCCTAGCCTATAATATATTTATATATATAGATAGATAGATAGAGAGAGAAAGAGAGTAGAGCTACTATACTCTTATGAGTATAGAGTTGTTTTCCATAATGGAGCTTCCAAATCGAGGATCCACTCCGTTAAATATGATGTAGCGTATTTGAAACTTCTAAAAAATAAATTTCATAATTTTTCGAAATCATAATAAAGTCCATCAAGCGGGCATAAAATGAATGGTCAAAATCGAACGACGTCCTAAAAATGGATGATCGGATCCTTCAATTTAAGATCGGAGTTATTGATCTTTATCTAGATAGTGAATAAATTTTTTTTATCAAAAATTCAACCAATTCCGATTCTTTTACATTGTTAAACTAGCAAGTATCCTATACCGACCATTAAAAATTATCAATTTTGAGATTTTTTGATCGTAAGGTAAATGATGTCAAAGTATTATAAAATTTGATTTCTAGAAGTTTTAAATGCTCTAGATGACGTTTAACGGTATGGATCGTCGATTCGGAAACTTTATAATCGAAAACGATTTATGAGTACGAAGGCGATCGTACTCACAACAGTATAGTAGCCGGACTCTATATATATATATATATATATATAGAGAGAGAGAGAGAGAGAGAGAGAGTAGGGCTACTATACTATTATGAGTATTGGGCCCTTCGTACTCATAAGTTGTTTTCGATGATGGAGCTTCCGAATTGACGATCCACTCCGTTAAACATGATCTAGAGTATTTGAAACTTCTAAAAAATAAATTTCGTAATTTTTCGAAATCATAATAAAGTCCATCAAGCAAGCATAAAATGAACGGTCAAAATCGAACGATGTCTTAAAAATGGATGATCGAATCCTTCAATTTAAGATCGGAGTTATTGATCTTTATCGAGGTAGTGAATAGAATTTTCTATCAAAAATTCAACCTATTCGGATTCTTTTGCACTATTAAACTAGCAAGTATTCCATACCGGCCGTTAAAAATAGTCAATTTTGTGAGCTTTTGATCGTAAGGTAAATGATGTCGAAAAATTATGAAATTTGATTTCTAGATGTTTCAAATGCTCTAGATAANGAAATAAAATAAAGCGGATAACGTGCTATCCATCTCTCAAGTGCATCGTGCTATTAATAGCATAGTAACCGGACTCCTATAGAACTAGGCTAATATACTATTAATAGCACCAAGTTATTGGTGCTACCAAGTTTTTGGCCATTGGATTAAGAGATGTGCGGTTAGGATGATGTGGGCCCCCTAGGGTTGAGTGGGTGATTGGTTGAATAGTATGATCTAACGGATGAAAATGATCAAAAGGGTAGATCTAACGGCGGAAAACTTGGTAGCACCAAGTGCTTCGTGCTATTAATAGCATAGTAGCCGGACTCTATATATATATATACACAAATGTAATATATATATATATATATATATATATATATATATATATATATATATATATATAGAGTCCAACTATGGTGCTTGTAAAAGCACCAAGCACTTAGTGCTTGTAAGTTTTTTACCGTTAGATCTACCTCGGATCATTTTCAACCATTAGATTATACTATTCAACCAACCACCCACTCAACCCTAGGGGGCCCACATCATCCTAACCGCATATTTCTTAATCCAATGGCTAAAAATCTACAAGCACCAATAACTTGGTACTTTTAAAAGCATAGAAGCTCAATTCTATATATATATATATATATATGCGTAAGCCATACAAACAAAGCTTTATTTTTTTGCAATGGTGCATATATATGTAGCACAACATACCACGCCTTGAACATCTAGAATAGTTGTACTTGAATCGATATGCTTTTTTGCAGCGATTGAACATGCCGGGAACTTGATTGAGAAGCTTCTCTCAAACTCCCTTACGTGGTATCTTACGTATCTATCCATAGTTGTCACTTGCATAAGCTTGTTCGGGTCGACTTTTCCCAGCCTTTCAATATAAACAGGCCTCCCCTCTTTGTCCACCCCATGGTAACCATGAGGATAGTACTGTAGAACTTCACTCAACTCAGTGTACTCAAAATCCTGTTCAGAAATAAAAGTTAAAAAACAATCAACTCTGTTATTATTGAAACTGTTATCATAAACTGAAAGGAGGTAGATAGATATATTTACTAAGGGCATCAACCATACCAAACCATAGGAATCAAAATTTCTAATAACTGGTTGAGCCATAGGATGAAAACAGAAAATTTCAAACCGAAAAATCCAGTCGGTTTGGGTACTTCAGTAACAAAATCATACCAAAAAAGACAGTAGATAAGACATGGACTATTTTCCAGTTTAATTTTAGTGATTACCAAAAGTAGTCCAGTTTCATGTAATGTTCTAGTAAAATGCATAAAAAAAGTTCAAGAAGCAAATCAAACAAGTTTCCAGCCTGAACCTCCAAACGAAACAGCACGATATCTACCATTGTGCTACTTCCGCAGTCGCAATAGAAGCTGACAGCTGACAGCACATTATATCCAAAGATCAGAGAGCAGGCAAAATGAACTAGATCAAACCGACTTTTTCAGTTCTGTTTTGGTTCAGTCTTAGTCTATTACAGTTCGGTTTTGGTTCAGATTCACTTAAGTGGCTGAACATGGTGAATTAGTTTCCCCCCGACAAACCAACCAGAAGCAAACCATTGTCGACCCTTAAATATCTTTATGGATATTTTAGAATAATAAACTAACAATAAACCAATTAGATGATATGTAATTGATTGTCCTTGTAAACAAAATTGTTGGAATGCGTTGACTCAGTATTCTACAATTAAAAAAAACATTAATAAACGAATTTAAATTTCAAATGTTATCTTCATTTCAAATTGGAAATTTGAAAAAGAATGTGCAAACTTTGATCAGACACTTTTATAGGATGTAACATGAACCAAGACTCAGCAAACTACAATGATTGATACGGGAGTTTGCCGGAGATAGCCAAGTTTAATAACATTTCCCTCGATTAGGAGAAGTAATTCTCAAATGGCAGCTAGTTTTAGAAATAATAGAAAAGAAAAGAGTTACCTATTTTCGAAGTAATAGTTCTACTTTTGATATTTAATATTTATCAACATCCATGGATCTTCTGAAAGATGATTGAAGGAATTACAAAAGTACCTCTACGATAGTATCAGTACCATACTCCTTCCTCCATTGAAGCATATCAGCCCACATGTGCTTCGCTTTCTCAATATCGAATTTCCTTGCTTTCAAAAATCTATAGGCAGAAATGACGTAAGACATCAAAATACAGTTATTTTGGAAAACAAGTAGTGCTTTAATATCGAATAAATATGTTTAATTATAGGAGCATTTAATAAACTTTCTTTTGACAAAATAAAGTTAGAATATCCTCACAATGTTTGAAAATTGAGCGACCAAATACTGGTATTCATTTAGGGGATCACCTCTAATTTCACACTCTTATGTTATCATGTCTTTTTCTTTTCTTACCAATGCATTAAAATATGATTTGCACTCCTATCTCCCTCACAGTTCAGCAGTTCGGAATAGTTTTGGGAGTAGCTTCTTTATTATAGAAAGCACAAATTTTAGAAGCCAGGAGTTTGGCAAACAGAAGGCTAGGAGGTGTGAACTTTGAATGTTGCAAAAGAACGCTAAAATGAACTTTTGGGCCGCAGAATTAGAAGCTCCAAAATGAAACTCCACTTACTAAAAAGGATTTAATACAAAAGTTATTAATGTTTCTTCAAAATGCTATAGACAAGCTGCAATTGCAGAAGCTTCAGCCAAACCAAACAAGACCTGAATACAAGGTGCCTTGATCTGTGAAGGTAATAAGGGACAAAATATGGCTGCATAATTGATGTCGTAAAAGGAGAGGCCAGGCAGTAGATTATAAAATTGAAAGAATCAGAACACTAACAAATGTGCTATCCCCTTTTCCAACTACTTAACCCAAAAAAAAAAAAATTAAAATAAAAAATAAAAAATCCTACAATGGAATTTGCAGGTTCAATTGGTTTCATCTTCCAATAAAACCTCAAAGAGTTAAGGTTGCATATAAGATCGTAGGAGAGCATTGTACTGTGTATGCACAGCTTTCCACCAAACCATAAAACAAGCTATTAGAAGAAGAAGAACTTCATTGTACTATGTGTGCACTACTTTCAGCCAAACCATAAAACAAGCTATTAGAAAAGGCAGATGAGATAGAACATCATGTTATAGCAACATCAGTATATTATATAGGCACAATAAATTTCTATTTGAAGGAAGCTTGTGCAGTAAATAATAGAGTAAAAGGTGGTGGATGCACTCATCAAAAGTCTAAATCTTAATGGAAGCACCGAAGTAGGTATAGGTGCACCGTCATTGCCATGTTTCTGCTCAGGTGAAAGCAGTCTACATATACTACGATAAGGTGAGTAAGTTGCTTACTTGGCTCTATATGTTACTCTCAATATGGAAGAAATCCAAGACCAAAAGGGGATCAGTAATAGGAAAATTTTAGAGTGGGTTGCTTGCTCTACTTCAAGCAGAAGTGAAAGGCAAAAAGGATAAGAAAAGGAACTAATCATTAGTTGCCCACAACTTTTTCAATTTAGACACTATGATAGCAAGCATTAATTCCATATGCTATTAGTTTTTACCACAAAAACATAAGCTAAACCAGCCATAATCCTCTCTGACCATTTAAATAACAAGTTATTTTTTCCCACGTCTTGCTTAACCAACTTATCAAAGGCTCTTGTGTCTTAAGCTCAGCTGCATATAGGTGTTGGTTTCCACAAAAAAGCGAACAAGACAAAACATGGTTGAATTTCTAAATATGTATTCCAGCAAAATCATATTTCTATTAAAAACCCCTTGTAAAATCTTAATGTTCATATATGCCCTTCAAAAGTGAATTTACTTACATAAAAACCATATCTTAAGTGGGGGGGTCATCTGAATCAAGGGGAAAAGCCGGTTTTGCAATATAAAAGGTTTTTAAAGAGGTAAATACTTTGTTAGTATGCATTTAAGAAATTAATTTTCTTCAAATTTTACAAAGGGCATTGATGTAAAAAGATAATTTAGCAGGTACGAATTGAAATATCTCAAGCATAACTTACACATTCAAAGTATTGAAAAAAAGAAATCTTGAGTTACCTCAACATCATGTGATAATCATCATGCTTTGCAGGAAGCAATTCATCCAAAAGTAGTGACTGGCGAAATGCGTCAACAGCTTGTAGCTCTTCAATATCCCGAACATCTTCTATTGAGACGACTCGACTTTCACTCTTCCTTCTGTTCTTTTTCTTTAGAGAGTGCCTGAACTTAGTCGAAGCATTTATGGCTTTCTTCTTTAGGGAGCCGATTCTCGTCCTCCTCTCATCTTCCGAGTTCTCGACGTCTGACTTGCGTTCTCTTCGTTCATCATGACTTGAAAACCCCTCAAAACCTAAAACAAAGAAATCATTGCAGTTCAATTGAACAAAATAATAATACTACAGATCTCTGAATTATAATGATGCAACAAGCTCTCAGAAAGGCAACAAGAACGTGTGCATAGAGCACACTTTTATCTTTAGACAAAGTTCAGATGACAGAAAGTGAATTAAGGCCAACATTTTTTTTCCGAAACTAAGTGAACAAAAAAAATTTAAAAAATCAATGTACTTCAGGGTCAATTTACAAGAAAACTAACATCACATCTCTTGTCCAATACCATCATACAGACTGCCGACGACATAGCTTGCATAGAAATGCAACTCCGAAGAAATTAGCGAAGCTTAATGAAGAAAAAAAGAAATTCCTGAGGCATCCCTGAAAACCTCCCCTAAGTTGACAGTTAAGGCTTGGAGCAACAAAAGGTTCATTTGGCATCTTCTCATGTTGGGAGGATTTGTGACTTTCGAAGAATTTATGTATAAAATGTGCAACAAGAAGAGCTTCAAATATCTAAACATGATTCATTTTGAGGGACACCAAATTAGCTACACTAAAATCACGACAGACATATCAAGCACATGCAATTTTATTGTCAGTAATCAGCTCAAAAAAAAAAAATATAGATAAGTCCCCATCTTTAATGCAGAGGGCTAACCTAGCTAGTGCTTAGATAGAAAAGGAGGGCTCCAAATGCCCCATAAATTGCAGTCGTTAACCAATTATTCAGTATAGATGTCCAAACAGACAAATGAAAATCAAGATTGTTAAAATATTATCTTAAAGAACACAAAAATGTATAAGGATACACTTTGTTCTGTCAGTCACATACAGTTTGAAATATCCAGGATGGTCCACATAGGAACTGTTCAAATTATGGCAAGTCCCTAATTTTGTAATCGTAAATCAAATTTGACAGGTTCAACTACACCAAATCCCCTTCAATAAAATTGCTAGCCAGATTATCAATTTTCTTACAATGTGTTTGTAATGTTAACAAAGATTATTAGCTCAAATAAAAGAATCAACAAGGGGAATAAATATATAATAATCAACTGCAACCTCAACATTAGCTGGCCCAAAAATCAAATACTAGAAGAATACCCATGCATGCGCTTTGAAAATCATTAAGTGGATATTTGAAAACGCATCAAATGCATGGTTAGGGCAAGAATAAACAAAGAACTACATCTGTATCAAATCTAATTTTAATACAGATTAATACATTTTTGTTTATTATACTGCACTAAACCAGCTGTTCCATGATAATCCTAAAAGAAATATAAGTGGATCGCAGTGGATAACGCAAGAGAACATTCCTTAGAAAGCACAATTCCATGACCAAATTCAGCCGAAAAAAGAAAAGTAAACCCCCTAAAAACTACCAAACAAACCTAAATTTCTGAGAAATTAACCGGATTAAACCCTAATTATCTCAAACGAAGCAAATCAAAACACAAAAAAGGAATCGAAATCCAGCTAGGGTTTGTGCCAAAACTCACAAGGCCTCGCGAAGCGATCGAGGGGGCCCGACATGTCCGAACGGCGATCCGACCACCGACGCGACGGGAACAGGCTCGGATCCTCGGGATTTGCGAGATCGCGATACGGATCACCTAGAGGAAGCTGCATTCCCATCAGAAACCCTAAAAAAACCCTAGAAAAACCAACGGATCGAACATCGACATGCATATGAGATGGAGATCGGAGTACCTCGAAACGATCGCCGCGAGAGGCGGATCGAGGTGGCGCGCGGCGGCGGAGGCGGCTGCTGCAAGAGCTCGGGGTAGTTGTCGCGAGCTCGTAGAGAGAGGAGAGAGGAGAGAGGAGAGGAGAGAGGAGAGAGAGGAGAGAGAGATTCGTAGGAAAGGGATAAAAGAAGAGGAAAAGTAAAAAATCGCCGGGTTGCCGATTCCTCGGCGGAGAAATCGGAGGATTTTTTTTGGTTATTTTTAAATTTAATTTTTATACAAGCTTTTAATTCTTACAAATTATTTTGAACTCCAATCATTATTAAATCAGTGGGAGAATTATTCTACTAGCGGCGTGGGCCCCACTTCTCTGTACCCTTCTCTGTACCGTGCCACGTGGCGCGTCCCAATTACGGGCCCCCGCCGGCGTAGGAATTTTTTTCGTAGCCGCAGTCTATAAATCTTAAAAAAACCAACCATTGCTATCCCGCCACGTCATCACAAAATCAGTCCTGTAGTAGACTCGGTCTACGCATATTTCTATTGGCGTTATGCATTCTTTGTTTCTGAGCGAATTATTTAATTATTAACGTATTTTAAATTAAATTATATTATTTGTTGGTAGAGGCAGCAGGTAATGATATGGTCCAGCGCAACGGCTAATAAATAACGTCTTCGAATGACCGCGACGTCATATTTTTGAACGTTATGAAATTGATTGATAATTAAAAGGATTGATTATAAAATAAATCCTTTCTATAAAATAAATCAATTTGATATTTTAAAATAAATCTATATAGAAAAAATTTAAAATAAATCTTATATATATAACATAAATCCTTTGATTGATAATAAAAGGATTGATTATAAAATAAATCTATATTTTAGCGTATGGCTTAAACACCTTTCTATATAAAAAATTTAAACTTATATTAAATTTACATTTTAGTTTTATCTCAAACTGATCTCTTCCGTTATAATTTTTTCTTTAATTTTGAAGACGGCATATTAGGATAGTATAGTTTTAACCTCATTTAAGCTCCATCAAGCATAAATTCTAGAATGAAAACCCAAAAAACACATTCACGCAAGAGAATTTAAGGTGGTGTTTGGTCGGAAAACAAGCGAGGGAATAAACTCTTATTCTCCTACTTATACCCAAACATCACTTGGGAAGCCCGAAAATAGCAGTTTTGATTTTAGAGAATAAGTCGATATAAGTCTAAAACTGTTATTCCAGCATTTTTGGAGAACAAGCTTGTTCCAACTTAAGAACTAAGTTAAAATAAGGGAAAACTTCAGATACCTCCGTGGTTTTGCACTTTCTCACTTTAATATCATGTGGTTTAAAATGTATCAAGTTAGTACCCTATAGTTTCGCACTTTCTCACTTTAGTACCTTGTGGTTTCATTTTTGTATCAAGTTAGTATCCTGTGGTTTCAATTTTCTCTTTTTATTATCCATTTCGGGGTATATAATTTAACGAAATATTAAACCACGGGTACTAAAGTGAGAAAGTGCGAAACCACATAGCACTAACTTGATACACTTGAAACCACAGGGTTCTAAAGTGAGAAAGTGCGAAACCACGGGTACTAACTTGATACACTTTAAACCACAGAATACTAAAGTGAGAAAGAGCGAAACCACTGGGAGGTATTTGAAGTTTCCCAAAAATAATTAATAATATATACTATTAATTAATAATTTAATTAACCATAGTTAATAGAATAATTAGATTGGTCAAATATTAGATTAATTAAAATAACTAAAATTATATTTATTTTAAAGGGAAACTTTAAATACCCCTGTGGTTTCGCACTTTCTCACTTTAGTACCCTGTGNTCACATTTCCAGCTAAGTGTGGTTTCGCACTTTCTCACTTTAGTACCCTATAGTTTAAAGTGTATCCATTTAGCACCCTGTAATTTTGCACTTTCTCACTATAGTACTATATGTTTTCAAGTGTATCAAGTTAGTACCCCGTGATTTTATTTTTGTATCAAGTTAGTACCCTGTGGTTTCAATTTTTTTTTAATTATCCATTTCAGGGTATATAATTTAACGAAGTATTAAACCACAGGGTACTAAAGTGAGAAAGTACGAAACCACAAGGTACTAACTTGATACACTTGAAACCACAGATACTAAAGTGAGAAAGTGCGACACCACAGGGTACTAACTTGATACACTTTAAACCACAGGGTACTAAAGTGAGAAAGTGCAAAACCAAGGGGTATTTGAAGTTTCCCCATTATTTTATTAGTTAATAGTTAATATTTACGTTTATCTTGCAGTATTTTTGATTAATACTAATAGTTAATTAAATAACTCAAATTATTATTTAATTAATATTTTCTATTAATTAATTAGATTTTTTACATAATTATCCAAATTAAATAATTTACTAACTAATTAAAAATATAACTTATTTTTTATAATTAATTAATTTAACTAATATAAATAATTATCTAATAATAATATTTATTAATTTATTACAATATTCATAGCTAATAAATTTATTAATTTATTAAATTATTTTTAATACATATTTTATGTTAATTAATTAGATAAAATATTATAATTTTAAAACTATAATTATTCTTTTTCTCACTATTCCACTCTAACTAGTCAAATGCTATTTTTTTTTAATTTCTGTGAACAAATCAATTTTCATTCAAATGCAAAATTTATTTAGCTCCTGCTTATACCTATTTCTGGAATAAGCTTTTCTTATAATCGAATCCAACGAAACTTAAATAGGGAGCTCCCAACGAGTCCTCATTTACTCCCCATCTACTGTCATATCTCAAAATAGCATCCATTTCAAAATGCTACTAATCAGATCAGTAAGATTTTGGGTTCCAAGTAATGGATCCAAAATTAATAAACCAGATCCGATTTTTTAGTTGACTTGTTTTTTGAAATATGTCCTGTTTAGACATACAGAAGTGTTAGTTTTTGGCGGTCAATATGAGATTTGCTTGTTTAATGATGTAGAGCAACCCAAACTGTTTGAATTTTTGATAAATTTTTTTTTTATATACTATTTAGATAAGTTTGGTGACTTTGATCATAAATTGAAAATGTCTAACCTTTATTTTTAAAAGGTTATTTATTTTTAACCGTTCATTTTTTGACTTTTCGATGGATTTGATAATATTTCAAAATTTACAAAATTTAATTTTTAAATATTTTGGATAGTGTAATTCAATTTGAACGGTGTCGTTTATCAATTTGGAGTTCCGATCATCCAAAATGGTTTGATAGAATAAAGAATTCTATCCTTTTAAAAAAATAGTAGCTGGACTCTTTCTCTCTCTCTCTCTCTCTCTTTCTATATATATATATATATATATA